>NC_081566.1:66961924-66974897 GCF_022355385.1 Mustela nigripes
CGGGCGGCGGCGGGGGTGGGCACGGGCCGCCGGGGCCTCCGGCGCGGGCATCTCCTGCGGTCCGGTCCGTCTGCCCCGCTGCTCCCCTCTCGCCGCCCGGGTGCCTTCGGGGAAGGCCCCGGGAGCGGTTTGCGCGCCGCGCCGGGTCGGGGGGGCAGGAAGTCCCCTCCTGCGTCCCTTCCCGTTGCTTCCTTTTTCAAATGCTTCTTGTGGTTTCCTGACGTGAACGAAGGTGAGGTCCGTGGCTCCAGACGGCGCTTGATGTTCTGCCCTGGCCGCCGCGGAGGGGACGCAGGACTTGGAAGCTCCAGAGCGGGTCACCAGTTGGCTGTAGGTTAGGTTTGCTGAGCTTTCTAGGAAGATGGCTGCTTTGTGGGTCGGTTATAAAGTGCCTCCTCGGAGGGTCGCCTGTGGGTAGGGGACATTCATTCCTGAGCAGTTCCAGAAAGAAGACACCCCGGCCTGGTTGCCTGCGAAGCCCCTCTGGCCTTCGCTTCTTGCTTCCCAGGCCCCAGTATCAGAGGGCGTGAGGGCGGGAGTCTGTCCTGCTGGCCTGCAGTCCTCGTTCAGGGACACGTTCTTCTCAGAAAGGCAGGTGAGGGTACTGCCCCCTCGGTCCCTCCCAGGCCCATCCAGGAGGAGCTCCCCGGGAGAGGGTGGAACAGAAGCACCGCTGGGAGCTCTTTCTGCCTGTCCAACTGGCTTGCATCAATGCCTGCGACTCTGGCTGTGCTCTTGTTTCTGTCTTCCCAACTGTTAGTTTTTCTTGTGTGTTTTCCCCTTTGGGTCTCTAGAGACCATGTGTCCTGGTTCATGGGAGTCCGAACAGAGAGCATTAGTGGGGAAGCAGGTCGGAGGCGCTGGCCACAGCTCCCTCTTAGTGCTGGAGGGTGGTGATCCATCTGAGCAAAGACGGCTCTGGCTCCGCCGCGGAGCTTCTGGTCGTGCTGGGGACGGAGGCAGGCACGTGGGCCGGAGCCTCTGCTGGAGGCCCTGTCCTCTGTCTGGGCTCTGACTCCTGCAGCCGCTGGGTGGGATTTTAGGGTTTGCGCAAGGAGAAAGGCTGTGAGAAGCTCAGAGCTGAGGCCTCTGTCTTTTGAGCAACCTGGTTTGTCCAAACATCGCTTGTGCCCACCTTGCCACTGCAAATTACTTCTCTGCTGCTCATTGACGTCTGGTGGGCATACAAGGCCGGGGCTTGGGAACCCAAGAGTCTAAAGCTGGAGGTAAGGGATCTGGAGCTTAGCTTAGCAGAGAGGGCTCTGCTGAGGCCCGTACAGCCGTTGGGGCCGACGGTAACGGGAGGCAGGTATTGGCCGCGTACTGACAGCAATCTGGAGTGGCCCAATGGTTTCCATAGTGTCTGCTGAACTCAGTGTGCTGACCTCTTGGAACAGAAAGTTCTGATGTTGGGGTCAGCAGAGCAATGCATGACCCCCAGAAGTTCACCAGCTGCCCTAGGTCTGTGTTTTGGCTGGTTGCAGCGGTCCTCAGAAGTAGGCATTCACCTCCCGCAGAAGGACTTAGGATCTGTAGGATCAGCCTGCCAGACTGATGGTTGTGGCGTCTTACTGCCGGGCCAGATAACCTTTCCCCAAAGTGGGGATCAGGCCGGGCTGAACAGGGTTACTGCTCCCTCTGTCACCCCCAGTCTCAAGGCTCCCCTGGCCATCCAGGGGCTTTTGAATGAGCTAGAAGTCTGCCTCTTGGTTTTGGGACTGGTTTTCCAGCGAGGAGAGCCGGCATTTCCCAGATGTTCTAGTTTGGGTGGTACAGGCTCTGTAGCTTTCCTGAGGGGGGCAAATGGCAGAGCCCAGAAGCCTGTGCCGTCCGGAGCGGGAAGGAAGGAGGTTGGTGATCATGGCTCTGTGGCCTCTCCCTCTGGCTGTCCCCTCATGTTCCAGTTAGTCCTGGCGCACCAGGAAGGGAAAGTGGAGGTGCCTGATGGGCCCCCTTCCCGGGACTTACGCTATGGGACTAGCTTGGGGGCTGCCGGCAACCCTTCGGGGACTCTGTTTAGACAGATGCCAACTGGGCCATGCCCCGAGCAGAGCATCAGACCCTGCCTGGCTGGGTAATGCCAGCCGTCGGTGCCGTGGATGCGGGTGGCGTGTCCCCGGCCTGGCCGGTTCTGCGGTTCCTGGCACCTCTCCTCCTGGCACCAGTGGGACGGCATGCCGTGGAGACAGATGGCACAGGAGCAGTGGTCAGAAGCTTCCCTGACACTCGCGCTTGTCCTCCCTCTCAGTTACAGGCCCAGAAGCTGCGCCTGGCCTACACGAGGAGCTCCCACTACGGCGGTTCTCTGCCTAATGTCAACCAGATTGGCTGTGGGCTGGCTGAGTTCCAGGTAAGCGGACACCGGCCGAGGGGGATCGCGGGCTCTCGGGCGACCTCCCCTGCGGACTTACCTGCCTCTTCCGGCAGAGCCCCCTCCACTCACCTCTGGATTCGGCTCGGGGCACACGGCACCACGGGCTGGTGGAACGAGTGCAGCGTGACCCCCGGAGGATGGTGTCCCCGCTCCGCCGTTGCCCCCGCCACATATCCTTCCGGGGGCGTGGGGGCAGGCAGGGGAGGAGACGGGGTTCCGGGGGAACTCATGGGAGGGAGGGGCTCTGTGTGCGGCTCCGTCCCCGTCCATTCCGGGCCTCCCAGACAAGCCACCGTTCGGCCCGTGTGACCGCGACGGCGCCCGTGATGGGGGACATAGGTCTCCTGCCGCAGGGGGTCTGGTCCCCTCTTCACGTTTTGCCTCCCCTTTCTCTTGGTAGCTCTCGGTTGTGGAGACGTTCACTGCGCTGCTTCCCATGCCCCATCCCGCTACTCTGCCTTATTCTCCCAGCTCTGCTGGGCCCGGTTCCCTTTTCTCTTGCATTCTTTGGCCCTGGCATTGCCCCTCACGGAAGAGGAGGAGGGAGGTGCTCGCTTCTCTGAGCAGCTGGTCCACCTGCTCCAGTGTCCTGTGCTTCTCTGGTCTCTGTGTCCCCCGCCCCTCCTCCCTTTCTCCTTAACTGGTGTGCTCACGTCGACAGCTCGCCCTATGGTCCTGCCTACTTGTCTCCTCCCCCGGAGTCTGGCTGGCGGAGGTCAGTGTCTAGGGCAGGCAGCATCTCCTGTCCACTCTCAGCTGTGTCTCTGGAGGGAGCTTGGCTTGGGGCTAGGCTTGTTGGTCGAGGCTTTGAACAATCCTTCCTCCATGACGGCTGGCTGGGAGGGGTGGGGGCAGGCGCAGTAGGTGGGTCAGAGTCCAGCCCTGGCCGTGTTGACACGGGCAGCCAAGCCTCCGGGTCCAGCCAGTGCAGGACCAATGGTCACAGTGGCTGGCTGGGGTGTGTGCATCTGGGGAGGGAGCAGGCCGCCTCTCCCCAGGACTGGGTGCCAGGTGTGCTGGTCTGGCCCCGGGTGTCCGAGCCTCCCCGGGCCAAGTCATCCTCAGTGCTTGTACCGGCATGGCTGCTGGGCTCCTGGGCTCCGGGATTCTTACTCAGCGGGTCCCGGCAGAGACAAGTTGAGAATTTCCAGGTCTCTTAGCTTGACTGTGGGAGAGGGGTCAGGGGTCCAGGTAGCAGAAGATCCAGGAAGGAGGCGTGGCCCTGGGCGCTCAGCCCTGTCTGTCTTCTGCTTGTGGCCTGGTCCTCCCCAGCCCCATGCTTGCTCTCCCTGGATAGCCTTGCTCATCCTGACATTGTATCCCCCCCCCCCCCCCCCCCCCCCCCCCCCCGGGCCCCTTCCCCCCCCCCCCCTCCCGCCCCCCCCCCCCCCCCGCAGGGCGGTGCCCTGGGGCAGTTTCCCTGCGGAGAAGGGCCAGATGTTTCGACTACCATCTGCGCTGAACAGGTGATGGCCCTGGCCGTCTCAGAGCCACCTCTCTTATCTGTCCTGTCAGGCCACCCTCCACCCGGCTTCCTGTCCCAGCCCTGCTAGCGTTTCCCCTGCTGAGCAGGGCCTGGGGACCAGAAACAAGGTCCCACCCAGCTCATCTCTGCCCCCCCCACCCCGCCCCCCCAGGACGAGTTCTGACTCTGCCCTTCACACCAGCGTGATGAACCCCAGCCCTCAGGACACTTATCCAGGCCCTGCCCCTCCCAGCATCCTGCCCGGCCGCCGTGGAGGTAAATGGCCTGGCCCCGGGAAGGGAGTGACCTGAGGAGCTTTAGTCGGAAGTGCATAGAGAAGTCCAGACTGTAGCCAACTGTCCCGCATCCTTTGTAGGTTTTCTGGATGGTGAAGTGGATTCCAGAGGTATGTGTCCCACGCCACTCGTGGGTACCGATGCCCACGACCTTCAGGGCTGGTGTTGGGGGCTTCGTGCTGGGTCTGCTCACTTCGGCGGCTTCTGCCTGACTCCTTTCCAGCCGTCTCATCGTCAGTCTTTCTCTTTCAAGTCCCTGCTATTGAGGAGAACGTGCTGGACGACAGGCATTTGCTGAAGCCATGGGATCCTAAGAAGGTCGGTGCGGCCCACTTTCCGGTTCTTTCTGTGGGGCGGGGCTTCCTCCGTCCTCCGGAGCCCTGGCCTCCTTCCCACGTTATTCCTTCTCTCCTCAGCTGTCCTCATCCTCTTCCCGACCGCGGTCCTGTGAAGTCCCTGGAATTAAGTAGGTGCCTCTGTTAGGCTGCCCGAGGGGCCGAGGGACACGTGGGAGGCCGGCCTCTGCCCCATCTCCCCTCTCTTCCTGTGCCCTGCAGCGCCTTCCCATCCCCCGACCAGCCTGCCGGCGTGCCTGGCCTCCCACCTGCCATGAACACGGGCGGCTCCCTACCCGACCTCACCAGCCTGCACTTCCCCCCCGCCACTGCCCACTCCCCTGGACCCGGAGGAGATGGCCTACCCCAGCCTGAGCGGGGGCAACAGTACCTCCAATCTGACCCACACCATGACCCACCTCGGCATCAGCGGGGGCCTGGGCCCTGGCGCGGGCTACGATGCGCCGGGTGAGCGGCTGTCCTGGCTGGAGGGGGGGGGGCGGGGGGCTGGGGGAGCTGGGCCGGGAGCCTCCTGTGACCGCCCGCGCCAGTCCTCCCCAGGAATTCTACACGGCAGGCGCGGCTCTCTCTCGAAAGGTGGTGGCGGCAGCCCCCGGGTGGGCCGTGCCGGCCGCACTGTCAGGGACAGAGCAGGGAGGACATTGTGTCGCCGCGTCATAGTCTGGTCGCTGCTCTCTGTTCTGGGCAGAAAGCAGCCGGGCCCCGTCGGTAACGTTGGCCCCCGTGCTTCTTGTCTGTGCCTGCAGGACTGCAGTCCCCTGGCAGCCGCCTGTCCTTGCGGCCCTCCCTGAGCAATCCCAGCCGCCAGGCCTCCCTGAGCGGCCCCCAGCCCCCGCTGCAGGGCTCCCACAGCCACCCCTCCCTGCCGGCCTCCTCCCTGGGCCGCCAGGCACTGCCCGCCGCCTCGCTGGGCCACCCCTCGCTCAGTGCCCCGGCCCTGTCCTCCTCCAGTTCCTCCTCCGCTTCAGCTCCCGCGCTGGGTGCCCCCCCTTACCCCCCTTCGACCCCCGGAGCCTCCCCCCGCCACCGTCGCGTGCCCCTCAGCCCCCTGAGTTTGCCCGCGGGCCCAGCTGAAGCCAGAAGGTCCCAACAGCAGCTGCCCAAACAGTTTTCGCCAACAATGTCACCCACCTTGTCCTCCATCACTCAGGTACGCGTGGCGGCCTTGTGTCCCTGTCTGTTTGCTCCTCTCTCCCCGCCACACGCCCCCTCCCACGCCCCTCGCTCCTGTGCTTCTCCGCTCCCTCCTTCCTCTGTGCCCCTCATTTTGGGGGTGAGCCGCTTCCCGGTTCACGGCCCACCCCCACCCCATCCCGGGACAGGTGCTGTGCGGGCCGAGAGCCTCGCCGCCTCACCTGTGGGACACGGGTGCCGTCCTAAGGGTCACAGGAGCCGCATCCGGGCTGTGCTTAGGCTGGGCCCAGCCAGGGGCAGCCCCGCAGGTCGTAGCTTTTCCTCCCCTGCTTCTCCCCCAGCTGCTTTCCTCGTGTGTTTTGTCTCACGCCTCCATCCTGTCCTGCCCCGGCCGCCGCTGCTCTTCTTCCGCAGAGTTCATAGAGTCAGGGGCTCTTGGGTCACGGAGCCCCATCTCTTCGTGGTACAGAGGAGGGCACTGCCCGGAGGGAAAGTACTTTCCGAGCTCGCTTAGCAAGTTAGGGGGAGTTGGGAGCTGAAGGAGAACCAGTGAGGGCTCCTTCCTCAGCGCCCAGCCGCGCGGCAACCCCTGCCCCTTCTCTGGGCCGCAGCCCTTCCCAGGGATGGGCGGTCCGCGCCCCCGGAGGCAGGTCTGCAGCCAGGCCTGCCGGGGCTCTGCTCCCTGCAGCCCGGATCAAGCCTCACCTCCCTCCCTCCTTCCTGCTCTCCCTGTGTCTGCCCTTAAGTCCCTCGAGTCCACGGGGCGCGCACCTGCGGCGGGGGGTGAGGGGGTGGGGGCCGGTGGTGGCCGCGCTCACTTGCTCTGGTCCTGATGTGCGTGGTGATTGCGGGCACCCAGCCCCGGGGTGTCCCGTGGAACGCTGGCACGTTTGTGTTGAGGATGGTTGTGGCTTCACAGGGTGGGAAGCCCTGGCTGAGGGGCTCTCCTGAGGGGTAAGCTTCTCCCTCTTTCCTTGCTTCTCTTCAGGGTGTCCCCTTGGATACCAGCAAGCTGTCCACTGACCAGCGGCTGCCTCCATATCCATACAGCACCCCTGGTTTGCTTCTGCCCAGCCAACCGGCCACCCCAAAGCCTCTGCAGCAGCCCGGGCTGACCTCCCAGGCCTGCTCCAGGCAGCCCTCCGGGGGACAGCCCCTGGGCCGGCCGCTGCACTTCGGGTCACTGTACCCGCCCAGCTCCGGTGGGCAAGGGCAGCCGTCTTACCACCGGCCAGGAAGTGACTTCGGCCTGGGGAGTGTGAGTACCCGGGTCCAAAAGCAGGGGGGAGGTTGGGGGGGGGGGTGGGCTCGAGGGGCCCCTGCGTCGCATCGCTGGTGCACACTGAATTGGCAGATCCGGGGTGGTGGGGGAGAGGCTCCGACCCCTGGAGCGCAGAGCTCCGCCAGCCCGAGGCTTCTGCCTTCCTGCGTCTGACCCCTGCTCTCGCTGCTGCCCCCCAGCCCGCTCTGCGCAGCGCGCTTGCTGACGACAGCCACTCTGACGCCTTCTCTCCGGGGCATGCCCACGCTCTGTCCCGGCAGGTACGGCGCCCACACCAACTCCGGGCCTGGTGCTTGCCGCTTGGGCTCTGCTTGCCACCTTCTTCCCGACTCTGCGCTGATCTCTGCAGTCGGGGGCAGGGCGTGCTTTGCTGGACAAACAGGACGGATTTGCCAGGCAGGCAGGGTCAGTGGGACCCCCGTTCTGAAGTGCCTCCTCGGGCCCTGTCCGTGTGTCCGTAGCTGGAGCAGTTCACCATGGAGAGCCCGTCAGCCAGCCTGGCGCTGGATCCCCCTGGCTTTTCTGAAGGACCTGGATTTTTAGGGGGCGAGGGGCCAGTGAGTAGCCTCCAGGACCCTCATGCCCTCAACCACCAGAACTTGACCCGCTGTTCCCGCCGTGCCTCAGGGCCCAACGTCCTCCTCCCAGGTGAGCAGTGTGGGGGGCGGCGGGGCGCAGTGTGGGGGGCAGCGGGCGCAGTATGGGGGAGGTCCATTCCCCAGTGCATCAGGAGGCCCGGGGTTGTAGAGGAGTGGACGGGCTGCGGGCCTCACCCATCTCTTCTGCCCACACAGGGGAGTCCTCCCCAGGTTTCTCCAAGGAGATTGCGGCGGCCCTGGCCGGAGTGCCTGGCTTTGAGGGGCCAGCCGCTGGGCTGGGGCTGGGGCTGGAGGAGGACCTGCGCATGGAACCGCTGGGCCTAGAAGGGCTCCACATGCTGAGTGACCCCTGTGCGCTGCTGCCCGATCCTGCTGTGGAGGACTCGTTCCGCAGCGACCGGCTGCAGTGAGGGGCCTTGGCGGAGCCCCTCTTCGTGACCGTTCCCCATCACTGTCCCTTTCCTCCCAACCCCCTGGCCAGTAGAGACTCCACTCTGCCCCCAGATCCTCTTTCTCACATGAATGAGGGATCCTAGGAATGAGAAAAAGTGAGGGGTTTGTCCAGGTGGCCCCTGAATTCTGCACAAGGGGCGGGCCTGGGGGAGCCGCAGGGAGGGCCTGAAGCACTTGTAACTTTGAACCTGAACCGTCTGTCTGGAGGTCAGAGCCTGTTGGAAGGCTGGGGGGGGTGAAGGGGGGACCCTGAGGCCTTGGGGTGGGCAGTGCCAGCCCCTCCTCACAACTCCTCCCCCTTGCGGTGGAGGAGAGAGCCAGAGTGGATATTATTTTTTATTAAATATATTATATGTTAATAAAAAAATCATATCAAACACTTGGTGTGGTGTCTATTCTTGGGGATGCATTTGGGGATCCAGAGAATCCCTGGGGCCAGGCCCTTGTGTCTGTTAGGGTTTCTGCATCTTCCTGTCACTGTTGTGGCTCGTGGCAGGGTCCCAGCCTCAGAATTTGTACCCAGCATGGAATGTGGCAGTCACGACTGGAAGCGACTGGATGCCGGCTCCCAGACAGCACGAGGGCTCTCCTGTGTGCGGCCCCCCCGCCCCCGGGCCCTGGCTGGGAGTCAGGCAAGGAGGCCGCTGCCTGCTGAGCACTCAGGCTGCTGTCCCCCCACCCCCGGAGCAGCTGGCCCCAAGCCCCAAGGACCGCCTGGCAGAGGGAGGGTCTCCAGGAGGATTTTATGCCCCGGGTGGGTGCCGGGCAGGGCTCGGGTTGGCTCCCTCTTTCGTACGGGCCTTTTGATCCCGGAGAACCTGGAAGACAAGTGGTACCTGGCCAGGCTCTGACCTCGCGCTGCGGCGCTGCGGGTCTGCGCCTGGCTTCCTCCCCGCGCCCGCATTCCCAGCCCGGCCGGCTCTGTTCCGCTGTCCCTGTGTGCCAGCCGGCCTGCTCGCAGGGTCCCCACGGGCCCTCCTCTTTCTGTCTCGGGCTGCCAGCCCTCCGGCCGCAGGAGCCTCTGCCCTCCGCTCCTGTCCCCGCCGCGACCGGCCGCCTCCGGGACTCGCGCACCGCGCAGCGCCGCCGTCCGCTCTTCCTCTGTCCAAAGCCCCCCTTTCCGGACAGGGAACCGAGAGCTTGTGGCCGAGGCCCGCAGGGGATGCAGGGTGCCCCAGACCTGGGAGTGGGGGCGTCGCGGGGTCGGCGCAGCCTGGGCCTCCCGGGGCCCGCGGCCAGGCGCCCTGGCGGCATGTGACCCGGCCCCGGGGCCGGCCCGGCGCCCGCCGCCAGCGTGCAGGGGGCCCTCCCGGCCGCCAGGGGTCGCGCTGCAGGCGCCGGGCGGGCGCGGCGGGGTCACGGCCGCGGTGGGGGTGTGGGGGGGGCCGCGGGGAAAGCGGGGCGCGCGGACGAGCCCGGCGTGGCGCCCCCGCCGCCTGTCCCTCCGCCCGCCGCCCGGCGGGGAGCGCGCTGAGCCGGGCGCCATGTCCGGGGCCGGGTAGCCCGCCGCCCGCCGCCCGCCGCCCGCCTCCGAGCCGCCCGCCCGCGGGCCGGGGGCCGGGGAGCCGCGGGCCGGCAGGTAGGGCCGGGCGGGGGGCGGGGGGCGGGGAGGGGGGGCGGGCGGGGCGGCGGGCGGCGCTGCTGGTTCCGCTTCCTCCGCCGCGGGGAAGTGAAAGCGCGGGGAGCCTGCCGGGCAGGGGCGGGCGCGCAGGTGTGCGGGGGGCGCCCCCCCCCCCCGCCCGCCCCCCCCCCCCCCCCCCCGGCCGCGGCCCCCGGGCCGGGGCCCGCCGCGGGCGGCCGCGCCGGGGGGGGGGGGGGGGGGGGGCGGGGGGGGGGGGGCGGGGGGGGGCGCGCGGGGCGGCGGAGGGCGGCTGCGGGCCGGCCCCGCGGTCCCCCCCGCCGCACGCCCCGGGGCCGACTTCCGCCCGCGCAGCTTCCCCTCGCGGGTTTCGGGAAGTGCCCTCCCTTCCCCTCCCGAGCGCCCCGTGCCTCGGGCCCTGAGCTGCAGCCTCCCGCCGAGCTGCTCCCCAGGCTGCGCGCCCGGGCTCTGGGGACCCCCCCGGGGCCCCCCGCTGTCGGGTTGGGCCATGGCGGCAGGTGAGGACCCCGTGCGCGGAGGCCCGTGGGGCGCCCGGCTCCCTCCCTGCGTCCTGCGAGCGAGGGCGGGTGGCCGGACCGCCTCCCGCGGCGGCGTCGACCTAACTTCAGGCTCCTGGAGGTGGAGGGCGCTGGGCTTTCCGTCGGGTTAGTGCGCAGGGAGGAGAAAGGACACGAGTCTGGGGAAGACGCACGAAAACTTGGGTCTTGTGGGCCTTCCTGGAAACCCGTGGGGTCCTGCTGAAAACCCAGAGGTGCGCTCTTTAAGAACCTTAGCTGGACCGGGAGGTTCTGATGATGTCATCAGTAGAGGGGGAAGGTCGGAAACCCTTCAAACTGACTGTCAGGTCGGCATGATGTCACTGCAGGCCATTACAGAGAAGACTGTGGTCCCGGCCGCCAGGAGTCAGGCCGGGTGGGCCCTTTAAAGGGATTAGGGGAGCCGTGTGGGGTCAGAGCCCAGGGCAGCTGTGGGCGATGCAGCGGAGCAGGGCTTGCCTGGGGAGCCGGTGGGTGCCACCCGGAGGGAGGGTCCTGGCCTCCTTCCTTGCCTGGTGACGTCACAGGCCGGCTAGCTCAGGGTTGGCCGAGCACCACTGACCTCCCCTCCCCTCGGAAGGACTGAGGAGAGGAGGGAGCAGAGGGTGGCCCCGGGGTCGCCTCCCTTGCTTCTTCACATCTCCTCCCCGCCGCCGTTCCAGATGCCGTGAGCGAGGGGGGGGGCCATGGCGGAGGAGCGGCCCCCCCGGCTGGTGGACTACTTCGTGGTAGCTGGGCTTGCAGGGAACGGAGCACCCGTCCCGGAGGAGACGTGTGTCCCCGAACCCAGTGGGCCCCTGCGCGCTCCCCGGCCAGCCGATCCCATCACGGACGTGGCAGTCATTGCCAGGGCGCTGGGCGAGGAGGTGCCACAGGGCTACACCTGCATCCAGACCTCGGCGGGGGGCCACCCCTTGGAACTCAGTGCTGGCCTCCTGGGGGGAACTCAGCCGGTCATCTGCTACCGCAGGGGCCGTGACAAGCCCCCCCTCGTTGAGCTGGGGTGCGTGTCCCTCCTGTGTGGGCACCAGGGGAGGTGGGGAGAGTCAGGGGCTGGGTTGCGGGCAGGAGGAGAGCAGGCCGGAGACAGGGAGCAGGGGGAGGTGGATGCACCCGGTCCATACGTGGAGTTGGGCGGTGGACTAGTGTGGCTGCTGGCTCGCTGTGGGATCTGGGGCCGGGTCTTGAGCCCCTCTGGAGAAGGGAAGGGACACCGCCCCACAGGGTGGTTGAGAAGATTGAAGGAGGCTATCCGCATGTGGGACTTGGCTCGGGGTCATAAGTGGAAGCTTTTCCTCTTGGCGCTTACAAATGAGTAGGAGGAGAGCCGCGGGAGGCTGGAGAGGGGCGTACTGACCCAGAAGCAGAGCCGAGCTTAGGAGAGGACGCACAGGGTTCTGGAGGGTAGAGCCCTGCAGGAAGTGGGCCCTGCTGCCCGGTTTGATAGGGCCAAGGCTGCAAGGCTGGTGGGTAGGACTAGTTGGCCAGATCTGGCAGGAATGGGGTCTTTCTCGTCTGCCCCGAGACCTTGACGTCTGTGCCCGCTCTCTGCGTCCAGGGTCCTGTATGAAGGGAAGGAACGACCCAAGCCTGGCGTCCAGGTGCTGGACACGACCCCCTATAGCCACTCGGCCAACCTGGCCCCTCCCGGCCCTGGGCACCCCCGCACCTACCTCACTTGCCGGCGGGCAGCAGAGGGGGCGGGGCTCCATGCCCTGGGCATCACGGACCTCTGCCTGGTGCTGCCCAGCAAGGGCGAGGGCACGCCTCATACTTACTGCCGACTGGCCCGCAACCTCAACCCTGGCATGGTGAGCAGGGCCCCTTGGCCGGGTGCGAAGGCCTGCACCGAGCTGGTGTGGGGGTTGGGCACAGGGCATAGAGGGCGCCCTGCCACTGGGGCCTCTTATGCCCAGGGTGGGCCCAGAGGAGTGACTAGTCTTGGGAGACCAGGATTGTTGGGAGGTTTTTCCTTGAAGATTTTATTTATTTATTGGGGCAGGGAGATGTGAGAGAGGGGAGGATTTCCAGCAGGCTCCATGCCCAGCCCGGAGCCCGACATGGGGCTCGATCTCCTAACTCTGGGATCAGGACTGAGCTGAAACCAAGAGTCGGATGCTCGGCCGGCTGAGGCACCCAGAGGCCCCAGGATTATTGGGAGTTTTAAAGACAAGAGACCCCTGCAATGTAGGTGGGCTCAGTCGATTAAGCGTCTGACTTGATCTCAGGGTCGTGAGTTCCGGCCCTGCATTATTGGGCTCTACACTGGGCATGGAGCCTCTTTAAAAACTTTTTAATTTTTTTAAATAAAATTCAAAAGATGACAGAGGAGTGGTAGAGGACATGACGCCCAGAAATCTGTCGGCTATGTGTCTGTCTCTTGTCGTTTCTGGGACAGTGGGGCCCAGCGGTCTACCTGTGCTACAAGGTGGGCCTGGCCAAGGCCAACACGCTGGTGTACGAGGCAGGTGAGTGGCCCCTGTGTCCCTCCAAGCCCTTGGTCCTTAATGTCCCCCTCGCCTGCTGCCTCTTGGCTGGTACCCTCAGTGTGCCCAGACCCCACTTCCCCGTCGCCACTCGGCCCTTGTCTGGCGTCCCGGGAGCCCTCCCCTGAGTCTGATCGACCCTCTTGTCGTTTCTGGGACAGTGGGGCCCAGCGGTCTACCTGTGCTACAAGGTGGGCCTGGCCAAGGCCAACACGCTGGTGTACGAGGCAGGTGAGTGGCCCCTGTGTCCCTCCAAGCCCTTGGTCCTTAATGTCCCCCTCGCCTGCTGCCTCTTGGCTGGTACCCTCAGTGTGCCCAGACCCCACTTCCCCGTCGCCACTCGGCCCTTGTCTGGCGTCCCGGGAGCCCTCCCCTGAGTCTGATCGACCCTC
>NC_081566.1:66974907-66990526 GCF_022355385.1 Mustela nigripes
CTCCTTTCGGTCCGTCCCCACACCCCGCTGCTGGGGGCGCAGAGCTGCTGGGTCGCTACCCAGAGGAGGACAACGAGGCGTTCCCACTGCCCGAGTCCGTGCCCGTCTTCTGCCTGCCCATGGGAGCCACTGTTGAGTGCTGGCCTGCCCAGACCAAGTACCCCGTGCCCGTCTTCTCCACCTTCGTGCTCACGGGCGCGGCGGGTGACAAGGTGGGTGTGCGAGTGCGCTGAGGGGTCCCGGCCCCGCCGAGCCCGCCTCACGGCTTCTCTTCCCCGTCGCCTCCCGCATCCCCAGGTGTACGGCGCCGCCCTGCAGTTCTACGAGGCCTTCCCGAGGGCCCGGCTGTCGGAGCGCCAGGCGCGGGCCCTGGGCCTGCTGAGCGCCGTGGAGCGGGGCCGGCCGCTGGGGGGCCGGGCGGTGCGCAGCCGCCGCGCCATCGCCGTGCTGTCGCGCTGGCCCGCCTTCCCCGCCTTCCGCGCCTTCCTCACCTTCCTCTACCGCTACTCCGTCTCGGGCCCCCACCGCCTGCCCCTGGAAGCGTGAGCACCGCGGCCGGCCTGCGGGGAGGGGGGCGAGGGGGCGGGCTGCCGGGGCCGGTGGGGGAGGGTGGGTGGGGGCTCGGGCAGGGGTGCACCGCAGTGCAGACGGGGTTGTGGGGGTTGTGCAGGGGGGGGGGGGGGGCGGGGGGGGCCACTGCGGGGGGGGGGGGGGGCCCCGGGCGGGGGGGTGGGGGGTTGTGGGGGGGGAAGCGGGGAAGGGGGGCGGGAGAGAGAACTGGGGAGTCTGCCTCTGACCCGCAGCCCTCTCTTCCCCAGGCACATCTCTCACTTCATTCACAACGTGCCCTTCCCTTCCCCACAAAGACCCCGCATCCTGGTGCAGGTGTGAGCCTAGGCCTGGCGGGGGTGGGGGGGTGGGGGGGCGGTGGTGGCCTTCCTCTTTCTGACCTGCTGCTCCTCTGCCTCCCAGATGTCTCCCTATGACAACCTGCTCCTCTGCCAGCCGGTTTCCTCACCCCTGCCCCTCAGGTATGTGTTCGGGGGGAGGGTGCTATGATGACCAAGGACCCGGGAGGTGCCAGGCAGGTGGGCACAGGCCAGGCCCCAGTGGCCTCTGCGCCTGGTGTCTGGGGAGGGGTCTCCAGGGTCCCTGGTGACCCCCTCCCGGCATCCCCGCAGCGGGGCGAGCTTCCTGCAGCTGCTGCAAAGCCTGGGCCCTGAGCTGGCCATCACGCTGCTGCTGGCCGTGCTCACAGAGCACAAGCTGCTGGTCCACTCGCTGCGGCCAGACCTGCTCACCAGCGTCTGCGAGGCCCTGGTCTCCGTGAGTGCCACCCCATCGGGCCCTTCCTCCTCGGGAGGTTCCCACCTGTGCATCACTCCAGCCGCTCCTGACCCGACTCTACTTCCTCTTGCTTCCTCGGGGGCATGGGTGGGGGTGTCCCTCGGCCTCCTCCCTGGGCACCGTCTCCATACAGCAGGAGTCGGGGGCTGTTCTCCCCACCCTGGCCTGTGCCCCCCCTCCCTCCTGCACCCCCTCAGCTGCCCCAGGCTCCTGCTCACTGGTACCCCCTCCCTGGTGCCCCAGATGACCTTCCCGCTGCACTGGCAGTGCCCCTACATCCCGCTGTGCCCGCTGGCGCTGGCAGATGTGCTGAGCGCCCCCGTGCCCTTCATCGTGGGGATCCACTCCAGCTACTTCGACCTGCACGACCCGCCTGCCGACGTCGTCTGTGTCGATCTTGACACCAACACGCTCTTCCCGTGAGAGGGCGGGGCCTCCCTCAGGCTGGTGGGGGCCCCGCCACACGCACACACAACCTTGGGCGAGCCCCGGGGGAGGTTGGCGAGCAGCCCCACAGCCCCTTCTCCTCTCTGCGGATCTCACAGGACCGAGGAGAAGAAGCCCCTGTCCCCTCGGACCCTGCCCCGCAAGCCCTACAAGGTTCTGCTGGCCACCCTGACGAGCCTGCACCAGCAGCTGGACCAGAGTGAGAGCCCTGGGCTAGGGTGGGGACCAGAAACTGGCACTGACCTTGAGCCCCCAGATAGGGAGGCCTGGGGAGAGCTAGACCTTCCTTGAGGAGCTTAGAGGTATTAGGGTTTCCACGGGAGCGCTGCGTGCGCAGGGTCACTGGGGTGGCTTGAAACCATTCCCCACTGGAGTTGCTCCGGTCAGTACTGGCCAGGGGGTGCCGGAGCCGGCCCTGACCCCAGCTGCCCTGGTCCCCAGCATACACTGGGCCTGAGGAGGAGGCGTCCCTGGAGTTCCTGCTGACGGACTACGAGGCGGTGTGTGGGCGCCGGGCGCGGCTGGAGCGTGAGGTCCAGGGAGCCTTCCTCCGCTTTATGGCCTGTCTGCTCAAGGGCTACCGGGACTTCCTGCGCCCGCTCACCCAGGCCCCCTCCGAGGGGGCTCGGGATGTTGACAACCTCTTCTTCCTGCAGGGTAGGGAGGCCTGTCTCTGCGTGGGGAGCTGGCGGGGGAGGGGTGCTGGGCTTCGGGCAACGGGAGCGATGGGCAGTGTTAGAGGCACCAGCCGCATGCTTGCCTCTGGGCTTGGAGTCGGGGCGCCGAGATACACCAGTACTGGCCTGCCCTCTGGGGGCCCAGGGCTTGGAGTGCAGTGCTCCTGGGGCCAAGCTCTCCCTGGGGACCTGACTTCAGGGACCCCAGTCTGAGGCCCTGGGTGCAGACAGACAGAAGGGTGGGCCCCACGAGACTGGTGCTCTGCACCCGCGGGCGTCCTGCCTGAGGAGCCCAAGAGAGGCCGTGGGGGCTGGGGCCCCGATGGGGCCCGCTGACCCCTGCGACCCGTCCCCCCGTCCCCCTCCCCCCGGCCAGGCTTCCTCAGATCCCGGGAGCGCTCCAGCCACAAGCTGTACTGCCAGCTGCTGCGCACACAGATGTTCTCGCAGTTCATCGAGGAGTGCTCCTTTGGCTCCGCTCGGCACGCTGCCCTCGAGTTCTTCGACTCTTGTGTCGACAAGGTACTGGGTGCCGTCTGCCCTGCGTGCACCCTGTTACTGCTCCAAGCACTGGACCCTGGCCCGCGTCGGGGTGCCCCCCGCTGCAGTTACACAGGGCACGCGGCTGCCTTCACAGACACACTGGCCCCCTGTGCCCGTCACCCGCCCCCAGCGGTATCTCAGGGGCCTCAGGGGTGCCCGGGCCCATGTGCTCCTTCCCCATCACGGTGCTGCTCGGCGATGCCATCTCCTGGACAGCTGGGAGTGGCGCCCACTGTGCCTGCCGCCCTGACGCTCATCCTCACCATCCTGCGGCAGGTCCACCCGGAGCAGGAGAAGCCTGAGCCGACGCCCTTGGTGGAGCTGGAGGAGCTGTCAGGGAGTGAGCTCACGGTCTTCATCACACCCCCCGAGGAGCCTCCAGCCCCAGAGGGCGGCGAACCGCCCCCCCAGTACTGGTGAGAGCCTCTTGCTCCCCTGAGGCCGCCCTCGCCTGCTGGTCCCTGCTATTGCCTCTTTCTGCCCCCGCAGCTACGACGGGTTCCCAGAGCTGCGGCCTGAGCTGTTCGAGTCCCCGCGGGAGCAGCCTGGGGCGCTGCCCGTGCCCGGCCCGGCCCGTAGCGCGCCCAGCAGCCCTGCCCCTCGCCGGACCAAGCAGGTGACCGGGACGTGGGCCCCACACCGGCACCTGACTTGGGCCGTTTTTTTTAGCTGGGAGGCAGACGTGCGGGTGGCTCCGCTATGATTAGCAGGTTTCAGTGCGCCTGGCCCGTCAGACGTCAGCTGCTGGCCCTGCTGTCCTTGCCACCACCTTCGTCTTCCAAGCTCTGGAAGCTGGGGTCTGTCCACGCTTGAGAGCTGGGCATCTCTGCCTGGGGCCTCGTCACCAAACCCTGGGTGCAGCGTCCATCCTGCCCCCTCGGAGCCCAGGCCCTGCCTCGGGGAGGGGTCTGCGTCTCCCCCACCGTTCTGAGACATGCCGTGGCCTGGTCCTTACCCGGGTGTGCCCTGCCCTATCCAGGAGATGAAGGTGGCCCAGCGGACGGCGCAGAAGTCAGCAGCCGTGCCGGAGCTGTGGGCCCGGTGCCTGCTGGGACACTGCTACGGGCTGTGGTTCCTGTGTCTGCCGGCCTACGTCCGCTCGGCGCCCTCCCGCGTACAGGCCCTGCACACGGCCTACCACGTGCTGCGCCAGATGGAGAGCCGCAAGGTGGTGCTGCCTGATGAGGTGGGGGCCTGTGCGGCTGCGGGCAGGGAGGGAGGCTGCCAGGGCCCTGGGGTAGGGGGAGCCGTGAGGTCTGTGGGGACCGAGGGAGGCTGAAACCTGGGCGCTGGTTGGGGGGGAGAAGGGGGTGCTGAGCCGTGGGTGGGGGCAGGGGATGGGCCCCTCACCCCGCTCTCTCCCGGCACAGGTGTGTTACCGGGTGCTGATGCAGCTGTGCTCCCATTATGGGCAGCCTGTGCTGTCCGTGCGCGTCATGCTGGAGATGCGGCGGGCGGGTGTCGTGCCCAACACCATCACCTACGGCTACTACAACAAGGTTCGGGGTCTGCTTGGGGCGGGACAGTCGTCAGTGCCAGGTGTGGTGCGGGGAGGGTGCTGCTCCCTGACGCCCCTGCCCCCCCCCCGCCGCAGACCGGCCCTGTGACCACCGTCAGCCCCTGTACTGGGCAGGGACGCAGGCGGCTCCCTCACTTGCCTGGGCCCCGACGAGGAGCGCGGCCCCCGCCCCACGGTAGTCCTGATGTGAGCCAGCGGTTGCACCTCACGCATTTGCTCTCTGTTCATCGTTAATGCAGGCTGCCCACCCCCCGCATCTTTTGGGGTGTGGTGAGGGCGCAGAGAGCGGCTGGCTTGTCCAGGGTTCCACAGGGAGGAAATGAGGGAGTCAGGGCACGGAACACAGGCAGAGCAACGGCTTCTGCGTTTGGGCCCTTTACCACAGTACTGAACTGGTTTTTACATGATGAAACTCATCGATGACCAGAAAAGTGAAAATATTTTTTCAAAGCCATATGCTTCCTAAGTAGCAGAGTCTGGATACAAAGTATCCACACAGCTTCTGGTTTCCTCCAGATCTCGCCCAGGTGGGCTTGCTCCTGGCCGAACCATCGGCAGGATGTTTGCAGGGGGAGGTGGCCCCTGGGCGCCTGGCGTCCCTGGAGCAGGCAGCGGCCACCCGGCTGCGGTCAGGGCGTGAAGAAGGCCATCTTGATGGGCACTGTGCTTGGCAGGCCGTGCTGGAAAGCAAGTGGCTATCGGGTACACCGGGTGGGCGCCTGCGCTGGGCCAAGCTCCGGAACGTTGTCCTGGGGGCTGCTCAGTTCCGCCAGCCCTTGAGAGAACGGCGGCGGCGGCGGGAACAGGAGGCGGCCGCACAAGAGGCGGGCAGCGGCCGGACAGGTGGGCACGGGTCTGGGCTGGGGGCTGAGCAGCCAGGCTCCGGCAGGGAGAGGTGCAGAGAGCCGGGGCTGACCCTGTGGTTGGCATCGGGTGTCCTGGGGACGGGGACGCTGCAGTTGGCTGGTAACGAAGGAGAAGATGTTCTGCCGGGGGGGGGGGGGGGGGCTCCAACCCCAGAAACCCCAGACCCCCCCAAGGAGCCCTGTTCTGGGATAGGGGCTGGGCTTCTACCTGGCTCTGTCTTTAGCCGCCTCTCCGTCTTTCGCAGAGCCCTGCCTGGAACGGCCCTCCCCCACCCGCCCACTTCAGCGCCAGACCACCTGGGCCGGTCGAAGCTTCCGGGACCCGGCTTCCCCCGCGGGGCGCCTGGTGAAAAGCGGCAGTCTGGGCAGTGCCCGCGGGGCGCAGCCCACCGTGGAGGCCGGCGTGGCCCACAGTGAGTGTCTGCTGGAGTCCTCCGCCCAGCTGGTTTCCCTTACCGCGGGGCAGGGAGAGAGGGAGAGCAGAGCCAGGCTGTGAGGTGATGGGGGTTGCTGCGGAAGCTGGGGACCTTGCCCGGTTGCTGTCTTTTCTGCGGGCAGGGGCTGTGCTTCCCTGGCTCCTGGACAATGGGTGAGGCTTTGTGTTCTCTGACTCGTGTCTGCCCTGCAGTGATAGAGGCCTTGGGGGTGCTGGAGCCCCGGGGTTCCCCTGTCCCCTGGCGTGATGGGAGCCTCTCCGACCTGAGCCTGACTGGCGAGGAGCCGGCCCCTGGAGGCAGCCCAGAGGACTCGGGCTCAGCTCTGAGCGCCCAGTCGGTGGAAGCCCTGGAGGGGCTGAGCGGGCGGGCGCCCAAGGCTGGCGGGCGTCAGGAGGAGGCCAGCACCCCGCGACGAGGGCTGGGCGCCCGCCTACAGCAACTGCTCACTCCTTCCCGCCGCTCCCCTGCCTCTCGCACTGCGCCCCCTGAGCTGCCCCCTGAGCTGCCACCTCCGGCCCACCGCAGCCCGATGGACAGCCTCCTGCGCCCCCGGGAGCGGCCTGGATCCACCGCGTCCGAGGTAGCCTGCGAGGGCCAGGGCCAGAGGCCTGGAGACAGAGCCCAGAAGTGGGGGGGGGTGGCGGCGCCAACTGAGTGCCCCTCTCCTGCTGTGGCAGAGCTCGGCCTCTCTGGGCAGCGAGTGGGACCTCTCTGAGTCTTCCGTCAGCAGCCTGGGCCTGCGCCGGTCCTCGGAGCGCCTCAGTGACACCCCTGGGTCCTCGCAGCCGCCTTCTCTGGAAGTGAGGAGAGCCCCTTCTGCACAGATGGGCCCCACACCCACATGCAGACTCCCCCCGACCTTCCCTCTGGCGAGGCAGAGGCTGGGGCAGGTGGACAGAGCCTGGGCTCCTGAGCCTGGGGCGGGGACTCTTCTCGTCCGCAGATCCTGCTTTCCAGCTGCTCCTTGTGCAGTGCCTGTGACTCGCTGGTGTACGACGAGGAGATCATGGCTGGCTGGGCGCCCGACGACTCCAACCTCAACACAGTGTGCCCCTTCTGTGCCTGCCCCTTTGTGCCCCTGCTCAGCGTCCAAACCCTTGACTCCCGACCCAGGTGCCCAAAGGAGGGAAAGTATTACGGCGGGACTTGGAGGCGGGAGTTCTGGGGCTGACCCCCATTATCCCCCTGCAGTGCCCCCAGCCCCAAGCCTGTCCCTGCCGGTGCCAGTAGCAGCAAAGATGCTCCTGTCCCTGGGGGCCCAGGCCCCGTGCTCAGTGACCGCAGGCTCTGCCTTGCCCTGGATGAGCCCCAGCTGTGCAACGGGCACACAGGGGTAAGGGCTGGGCCAGAGGAGAATGGTGGGGGTCCATGTGTGTTGCCCGGCGGTGGTGGGGTGCGACAGGCATCGAGGGTATGGGGCATCTTGGGAGCTGCGGCCCATGGCGGCTCGGTGGGAAGCAGGTTCTGGGGCTGGGACCGTCCTCCCTCTTGGTGCCCAACAGGCTGCCTCCCGGCGGGTCGATGAGGGTGCCTGGGCATACCTGAGTCCCCTGGTGCTGCGTAAGGAACTGGAGTCGCTGGTGGAAAATGAGGGCAGTGAGGTGCTGGCCTTGCCTGAGCTGCCTGCTGCCCACCCCATCATCTTCTGGAACCTTCTGTGGTATTTCCAGCGGCTGCGGCTGCCCAGTATTCTGCCATGCCTGGTGCTGGCCTCCTGTGATGGCCCCCCACCCTCGCAGGTCAGTGCCCTCCCGTGGCCCTTGCTGGTGCTTGCTGGCTGTTGCACACCTCCCCTCTGGGTCTGTCCCTCAGGCCCTGCAGAGCGAGTCACAGGCCTGGGCTGACCCCTTGGAGAAACCGAGTCTCCGTTTTCTCATCTGTAGAACAGCCTAAGTGCCCAGGCTCATTCGATGCCCGTGTGGTGCCTGGTTCCTACCCAGTGACTCCCTGACGGTGGTGTCATTCCGCCAACATTTACTGAGCACCTTTCAGGCTCCGGGCAGCTTGTAGGGACAGCTTTTAGGGACAAGGGATGCAGCAGCTCCAGGACCAAGTGTGTGCCTTGGAGAGCTCGCACTCCCCTGGGGACTCGAGGGCTCCTCTTCCTCTTCCTTTTGGCTCTAGCTCGCAGCGTCCCTTTGTGTCCTGGAGCACTGCCACCGCTCCGCTTCCAGCCCTCTGCCAGCTGGCCCCTGAGCCTGCCCCGTGTCTCGGCCCCTGCAGGCCCCGCCTCCCTGGCTGACGCCTGACCCGGCGGCTGTGCAGGTGCGGCTGCTGTGGGACGTCCTGACCCCCGATCCCAGCAGCTGCCCACCTCTCTACGTGCTCTGGAGGGTCCACAGTGAGTCTGGTGTGCGGCCTAGGCTGGGAAGAGTGGGTGACGCCCGCAGGGCGCAGCGACCCGGCTGCCTCCCTTCTCTCACCCAGGCCAGATCCCGCAGCGGGTGGTATGGCCCGGCCCCATCCCTGCAGCCCTGGGCCTGGAGCTGCTGGAGGCTGTGTTGCGCCACGTGGGTCTCAACGAGGTGCACAAGGCCGTGGGGCTCCTGCTGGAGACTCTAGGACCGCCTCCCAGTGGTCTTCACTTGCAGAGGTACGGTGCTCCCACCCGGGAGGTCCCTGGCCTGTCCCCGAGTCCGTACCCCCTTTCTCTCACTCGGACCCTCTGCCTCCACTCCAGGGGCATCTACCGTGAGATCTTATTCCTGACGATGGCTGCTCTGGGCAAGGACCACGTGGACATTGGTGAGGGAGCAGGCAGGGGGCTAGGGAGCTTAAAAGAATCTGGGGCCCGGTGTTGGGGGGTTAAAACTGTAATCCGTTGCCCTGCCCGCTTCCACTCTCTTTCCTAGGGGCCTTCGACAAGAAGTACAAGTCCGCCTTTAACAAGCTGGCCAGCAGCATGGGCAAGGAGGAGCTGAGGCAGCGACGGGCACAGATGCCCACCCCAAAGGCCATTGATTGTCGCAAGTGTTTTGGAGCACCTCTGGAATGCTAGGGACCCTTAAGCTCTCCTCTCCAGCCTGGGGTGGGGAGGTGGGGGAGAGCGGATTCTAGAGCTACCCTGCTTTCCTACTCCTTTTGTAGAGGAGTTGGGAGCGGACTGGGAGGCAGGCCCAGCCGTAGGCTCCGAATATGGGCAGCAAGAAGAGGGACCCACTGTTAGCAAAGGTCACAGTCCCCCTGTCTCCAGCCTGCCCAGGATGCTCGTGCTGATGTATGAGGCCTGGCGGGAGTTGGCACAGCTCTGTTTCTCCCCAGGTTATACCGGGAACTCTCTTCCAGGGTACCCACTGATCTGCACTGCCCTGGTCATTGTCTAAGTTTTTGTTTTAAAAAACAACTGGAAAGGTACAGAGCTACTGAGCCTTTGCCCTGGATGAGAGGGAGGCATGTCGTTCTCCACCAGTGATGGGCCTTCCTCCTGGGAACTGCTGAAGTAGCCCAAAGCTCTCCATCAGGTCTTCCCACCTTAGTGTTTGCGTTTTCAGTTATTTATTGTGGAACCACGGCCCCTTGCTTATGAGGTTCCTAGGGATGATGAAAAAGAAGGGAAGCAGGGCACCGTGGTTCAGTGGTTCGCAGCTCCTGTAAAGTCAGGAGGGAGCTAGAGAAGCCCCATCCTCCCCTCAGGAACAGCCGGGCCCGTCCAGTCCTAACCCTTCCCATCTCCTCTGCTGTGGGGAATGCCTCGCCCGCCCAGGGCCCCGGCTGCGCAGTAAGGATTGTTCCTTGCGAAGTTTTGTTGGATGTAAATAGAGTAAAAGCTGCTTGTCTTTTTCCTTCTGCCTCCTGTTCCCTGCGTCTGGGAGAACGGCAGGGGATGCCACTCTCTTTCCCGGGGTCAGGGGCGCACGTCCTTTCCCCCCTCCCATTCCTTGCGGCCTCAGGCAGGCCCTGCTTTCCTGGACCGGGGCTGGTACTGGCCCTGTGGGGCTCGGGGCGCTCTCGGAGCAGGAGAGGGGGGAGTCTGGTGCTGCCTGTGGTGGTGCCAGTCTGTGTGGTGCTTCCGGCCCTCCCACACAGTCACCCCCTTGTCCCTCATTTGTACCCCACACAAAGGCTCCATTCTCTGGGGGCTTGAGCTCATCTCTGCCTTCTACCGTCTCCCCCAGCTTTTGCCTCTCGGCCTCTCTAGTACTCCCAGAGCGGACAGCCCTCTCCCTAGTAGTTGGTGTTGGTGGCTCTCTGGCATCCTGGGACCCCTGGCAGCCATCCTAGCCCCCCCCCCCCCCTTGCTCTCGCTGCTTGCAGGACCCGTCCAGCCAGGCTCTTGGCCTGGGGACAGATCAGGAAGCTAAGGCAAGGACCAAGGAGCCCACCCCCAACTCTCCCTTTCCTGTAGTATGATGAAATAAATACCGGAAAGAACCCCTAACAGAGATGCAAAACCAATCACCAAAGGGAATAGGGAATTAGCCAACAGGACGCCTGCCCTGGGGAAGGCAGGCAGGAGTGTCTCTGGGGGGAATGAGTTAACGTGAGGTTAACGTGAGGTTTTCGTGCAAATTCCCAGGGGTGGAGAACAGTGGATGCAGAGTGGTAGCACTTCTGAATTTGGGAAGCTTCAGGCCACAGGACCAACCCTTCCCCATCCTGTGCTGTGTATGAGAGATGCTTTCCCTCCGAAAAGAGCTGCACAGGAGGGAAGCTGGGCCTTGGGAAGTACCTTCTGTCCTGCCTGGGACTAGGAGGCATCTTCTTCAGAGGGGAAATCCTCACATCAGCCCACGCTCTGATCAGACCTTGCTCCCTAAAACCAGCCTCTCCCCACCTCTGCAAGGGAGCAGCCATCCTGCCCCCCGCAGCCTCACAAGTGAAGAGCACGGTGTGCCCAGCAGAGTGCTGAACTGCCTGGAATTCTAGAATTTTAGGGCTCAGTCCCTACTTTGACAGAGCATACTGTCTTAATGGTCTAGAAGGCCCCTTGACTCCGGTGAACAGGGTAACCGCCCCTCATCTCCAGTGCGCCCGCACCTTTATGCCTCCCTGTTGAGCCCTATGGCCAGATGCACAGGACTACAGAGTTCTTGCACCACAAGACTATCTGGAAATTCCAACAGCAAAGTACTCACCAGGGCATCTGACATCTCTGGGCTGGGGCCCAGGGGGACTGGATGGGGGAGGCCATGCCTCGTCCTGGCCCAGTTTCTCTTTCCAGACTTCAGAGCATATACAGGGTTGGGTACAAAATTTTAATTAAATTTTGTCTCTCCTACTTACGAATTTTATTATATCGACCAAATTACTTAACTCCTGTGCCTCGGTTTTTCCTTGTGTGCAGATTGAGGAGGTGGTTTTTCAAGGTTAATTACGCCATCCACATCCAGCGCTAAGCACACGCGGTCAGTGTCAGCTTCAGACACACAGGTAGTCTGCAGAGGGCGCGGTCAGGTCCCGGCCGCAACGGTGGCCTCACACTGGTCTTCCCTGGAGTTGGGTCACTCCAGACTGAACGTTCCCTCCACCGTTGACTTTAATTCTGTTGAAAAGTGTTTTCTCAGGCTTCACTAGGCTCTTGGTCAGGCCGGTGTCTTCCACCACCGTACTTCCCTTCCTCTCCGCCCTTGAAGGACGGCTCGGCGGACGCCGGAGAAGGCATCCGAGTGATAATGGGCGAAGCAGCAGGTTAGGGAAAGAGGGCAGTGGTTTTCGGTCACAATTACTGCTATACCCCCAGCTCCTGGAGGGCCGCCTGATTGCACGATGGGCCCTCTGTCCTGTGTGTCAGATACCTGAGTCGGGGAAAGCGTTAAACTGAGAAATGTGCAAGGCGGGTCCAAGTAGGACACAGTACCGTGCCTGCTGAGTGCTTACTGTGTCCTTGGCACTGTCCTGCACATATTCAACGCGCTACTTCGTAACCTCACAGCTCCGCTCTGCGCTGGACTCTCCATCACTCCCGTCCACGGAAAGGGAGAGCGGGACACAGCGGGCAGCGGCTAAGTCACTTGCACCCGCATCCTAGAACCGCTAAGACGGAGCGCCAAGCTCCCAGGCCAGGCCGGGGACTGTGCGCGGACCCTGTGCCGGGCGAGACGAGGCTTCCGCCCACCGCGGTGACCCTGGGGTGCACCTGTCTTCAGGTGGGCCCCTCCGCCCGCTGCACGGCCACGGCGCCGCACGACTTCTCCGCGGCCGCGCGGGCACGCCGCGGTGCTCCGGGAGCCCAGGCTCTCGGGGGTTTAAGCCCCGCTCTCTCTCTGACGCGCCGTCGACCTGCGCGAGTTACTCCACGTCTCGGAGCCGCTCCCTGAGCTCGGGGTTCGGGCCGCGGCGGGAACCGAGCGTGGGGACTTCCGGGCGCGTCGCGGGGTCTGCGCCCCGGGGGGTGGGGGTGGACGGTGCCCCCCGCCGGGCCCTGCCCGCTCCGCCGGCTCTGCGGGGCCGGATCCCGCCGTCACGGCGCCGGCGCTGCGCTCGCCCCGCGCCCCGCCGGCCCCTCGCGGCCCCCAGGCACCGCCGCAGGCGCGCGGGGCCCCACGCACACCAGGAAGCCGCCGGCCCCGGGCAGGCCACGCCCCGCACAGACCGCGAGCCCCGAGCGCCCGCGACCGCTGCCATCGTCAGATTCCGGGATTCGGTCGCGAGGAGCCACCACCCAGCGCGGAGCCCGGCGCCGCTCGCCAGTCTCCATCTTTGGAGTCGGAAGAATGAGAGCGGGCCGAGGGGGCAGCCGGGTTTGGGGATACTGGGGTACGGCGGCTGCCTGGGGACCAAAACGTCTCTAAGGTAAAGTTGCAGCCTGAAGCGATTTTTTGACCCCCGACACTAAATGGGCTGCTGAAGACCCGGATGTGTCTGGGACTGGCCGAGGTACCCATTAACGCGCCCCCGCTAGACCATCCCCCTCCTCCGCTTAGGATTGGGTACTCCGTACGCTAATCATCACTGCTCCAGCCACTCACTCTTCAAGGGTGGGGTGTAGTCCCGGCACCCCCTCTTCTATTGGTGTGGCCGAGCAGAGGAGGGCGGGGAGGCCGGCTGGGGTCGCCCAATGGGCGTCGTGGCGTGTGGGGAAGGCGGAGCCGAGGCGCTTGGCAGCTGCCCAATCAGCGTCCTTGTTTGTGTGGTGCCGCCGCCGGTGCAGCCGCCGCCGCCGCCGCCGCCGCCGCCGCCGCCGCCGCCGCCGCCGCCGCCGCTGCCCCCCGTCTGTACCGCAGTGTCTGCTCCGCCCGCCCGCCCTGGTCCGGCCCGCCCCCTCCCCCACCCCCGCCCCCGGTCCCGTCGGCGGGGCCCGGAACCCACTGTGCCGTCGCCTCCCTTTTTCGACGCCTCCGCCGCCGCCTGAGGAGGCGAGCTCGCCGGGAGTTACCCCGCCACCGCCAGGTGAGGAGCTTTGGCCTAGGCCCGCCTGGCCGCCCGCCCGCCCGGGGGCGGCGAGCCGCGAGGACCGGGGGAGCCGGGCGGCGGCGGCGGCGGCGGCGGCGGTGGGGGAAGGGAAAGGTGGCGGGCGGGGGAGGGGAAGCGCCCGCGAGCCGACGCCCGCCCGCGCGCCCCCGCGCCCCCGCCTCGCGTCCCCCTCCCCCGCCCGGCCCCGCGCGCCCCCGCCCCGCGCTCCCCTCACCTCGTCCCCTCCCCCGCCCCGCGCGCGCTCCCCGGCCTTCGCCTTCGGCCTCGCGCGCCCCCGCCTCGCGTCCCTCGGCTCCCGCCGCTCTGACTCTTTCTTCCTCCCGCGCGCCCCGTTTCCCCCGCCGTCCCCGCTCCGCTCCCTGCCTCCCGCCCGCCGCGCTCCGCTCCGCTCCGCTCCGCTCCAGCGCCCCCCGCCGGCTCGCTCCGGCCCCGGGGGTGCCCTCGGGGGGCCGGGGCCGCCCCGCGCGCGCAGTCCGGGCCCCGCCGGCCGCCGGGACGCGCGGGCGTCGCTCGGGGGAGGGAGCGCGGCGGGCTTGTCTTTATGTCGCGGACGGGGTCGGGCGCGCAGAGCCGGGCCCCCTCCTCCGCCGCGCCGCCGCCGGAGCGGGCACCGCTCTCCGCCCGGGTGGGGCTCCGCTTCCGAGCGACCCCGGCGCCGCTGTCCTCGCCGGGGCCTCTGGGGCGCGCCGGAGGCCGACGCAGCCGGGGCTGGCCGTTCGCGGACCGGAGCGGGACTTGGAGGACTTTCTGCCGCTCTGCTCGCCGGGACGCCGAGGAGCGGCCGCTCCTGTGGGTGCCGTTGGCCCCCGGGAAGGCTCGCCTCTTCGGACTCTTCCCCCGCAGCCGCGCCGCGTCCGCTCGGGGCTGGCGCGGGGGGCGGGGGGCGGGCGGCTGGCGCGGGGGGGGGGGGGGCGGCCCGGGGGGGGGGGGCCCGTGCGCGGCGGCCCAGCCGGCCTCGGCCGCGTCTCCTGCTGTCATCGGGGAGGCAGGTCGCCGGCCCCGAGCGACTTTCCCCGTTTCCCACCAGGGGCTGTTTGCCGGGCTTTTGTGTGCGCGTCAGAGCTGGGGAAGGGCGCGGGGCCTTCGGGCCCGACTGCAGCCCCCGGGGGCTCGCGGGTCCTGTCGAAGAGCTGATGCTTTTGGGTGTGGAAACATTCTTCTATATAAAACTGCAGTTTGGGGGTAGGTAGTGCGCGCGTGTGATTCCAAGCGCGGTGTTCCCTCTCGCTTCTCCGGCTGTCCAGTCTCGCCTCCCGCTTGCCGGTTTCGGATCGTTTCTGGCAGCAGCGTGCGTGCGTGTTGCACGTGAAGCAAACTTTGGCTTTTTCTGGGATGCACTGACCTGCACTGCGGGTTGAAGTCTGACTCGTGCTCTGGTGTCAGAGCGACCTGTCTGTGCGTGAGGGCTGAGGAGGCTGCTTCCGGAGCTAGTGAGGTTGGGGCCGTGGAGGCCTCCGCGTGTTTTAGGGAAGGCCCGCATCGGTCGGTGACTGCTCTCTAGTCTGTGTTTGGGGATAGACTGGGTCCGGGGTAGTCGGCCTTGGGCTGTTTAAACAGGTAGGTTGTATGAAGAATGAGTTCGGGGGAGTGCTGGTTTGGCAGCGCCGCCGTCCATTTTTAGAGGCAGACAGTGGTTTTAGTCTTGGGGCAGTTGTAGTCATCGTGGTGAGGAATGAAGCAGATAAATATTCATCAGGAATCCGAAGACCAGACCTGTAGGCCGAGTGACCCAGTTGGAAAGGAGGTGAGGCTTATGGACTTTTGTCCTGCTTATTCCTTACTTGAAAACACTTTCGGTGGAGTGAGAGGGATCCGTAGCTGACAGCAGCATCCATCTTCAGGACGCTGTGGTTTGCCTCCTCTGACTGTGATGTCTGCTAACTTCCGGCTTAGGGGCAGGCCCGAAAGGGGCTGCACAGACTCCGCGTCGGTGCTTGGCGCGGAACAGTGTTCACCAGGGTCCCTGATCAGCTCCTCTCGGCTCTGTTCTGGCTGTGACCTTTCCTGCTGTGTTCAGTAGAAGGCCATGGGTTTTGGGAGGGAGGATGCAAAAATTTTTTCTGAACCTCATAGTCTTTTTTTTTTTTTTTTTTTTTTAGATTTTATTTATTTATCTGTTGGAAAGCACAAGCAGGCAGAGAGGCAGGCAGAGGCAGAGAGAGAAGCAGGCTCCCCGCGGAGCAAGGAGCCCGATGCGGGACTCCATCCCAGGACTCCTGGGATCATGACCCCAGCTGAAGGCAGCGGCAGTGGCTCAACCAGGGACGTCACCCAGGCGTCCCTGAACCTCATAGTCTTAAAGATATTCAAAAGGCTGTGTGCTGTCCCCCTTTCTCTTTCTTTTTTGGACAAATGTTTCCAATCCCCCCGACACACATACTTGTTTTTTTATTTTTCTTTCTTTCTTTCTTTCTTTTTTTTTTTTTTTTT
>NC_081566.1:66990626-67017053 GCF_022355385.1 Mustela nigripes
TTTTTTTTTTTTTTTTTTTTTTTTTTTTTTTTTTTTTTCTTCTTTTCCTGGCTGGGTCTGGCCAGACCTTCAGGTTGGATTTTGGTTACAGAATAGCAGAGTGGGGGTGGGAGGAGGGTGTCACTGTGTCAATAATGGTATCCTTTTTTAAAGATTTAATTTATTTATTTGTCAGAGAGAGCGAGTGCACAAGCAAGGGGAGAGGCTGGCAGAGGCAGGCAGAGGGAGAAGCAGGCTCCCCACTGCACAGGGAGCCTGATGTGGGACTTGATCCCAGGGCCCTGGGATCATGACCCGAGCTGAAGGCAGGCGCTAAACGGACTGAGCCATTCAGGAGTCCCTCAGTAATAGTACCCTTATGGAATGCTGGGACCTCTGGATTCATCCTGGCTTTAAGCTAGGATGTTGTTGTAAACAGCAGGCCTCTTGCTTCAGTCTACTGTTTGTTTTTTCCTTCCTTATCTTCCCGTCCACCAAGCTGGAGATGCGTGTATAGGGGAACAGCAGTTGTGCTGTCATGGTTTCTAGACTGGAGTATATTCCATGTCAGCCAACCCACTGGGATAAACACATTAACAAGCGGCCCCTCTGCACTCAGAATACTGTGTCGTTTGATTGATTAAAACAACTGCTTGAGAAAGCATAAGATTTGAGCCTTCACGAGGACCAAGGAATTTCCTTTCCTAGACCTTTTATGGTATTTAAAGTGGTGTATCATTACATATCAAAGCACAATAGCCAGGCATTTTCTGAAGCAGTTTGGAGGGGAGGGGGAAAAGACCCACCCAGATTGACTATAAATCAGGCCTGATGTAAAGCTGTCCATTTTCTTGCTCAGGAAAAGATCTAACCTATCAGACAATGCCACACAAAGTTGCAGTTCCCCTGCATTGGCTAAGCTTGGGAAAAGATGCATAAGGAAGTTCAGTTTTGTTTTGTTTTTTTTTTTAAGATTTTTTTCTTTCTTTATCTGACAGAGATCACAAGTAGGCAGAGAGGCAGGCAGAGAGAGAGAGGAGGAAGCAGGCTCCCTGCAGAGCAGAGAGCCCGATGCGGGGCTCCATCCCAGGACCCTGAGATTATGACCTGAGCCGAAGGCAGAGGCTTAACCTACTGAGCCACCCAGGTGCCCCGGAAGTTCAGTTTTTGTTGAAAAGGCGTGCCTTTTAAGGAGAAATCGTCTGTTAGCTGTATAGGTTGGTTTATCCTCAGTAACCCTGTGACACTTTCTGTAGGTACTGGTTGGGGATCTTGGTGGCTCCTGAGTCCATGGAACAGAGACTCCTGGACTTGTGTAGTAACGTTGAAGAAAATAGATTGGATTTGAAATGCTCCCTCTTCCTGTTCCATTTTTCCCTCTCAGGGATATTTGAAATATTCCTGTGTATTTTTTTTTTTTTAAAGATTTTATTTATTTATTTGAGAGAGAGAGACAGTGAGAGAGAGCATGAGCGAGGAGAAGGTCAGAGGGAGAAGCAGACTCCCCATGGAGCTGGGAGCCCGATGTGGGATTCGATCCTGGGACTCCGGGATCATGACCTGAGCCGAAGGCAGTCGTCCAACCAACTGAGCCACCCAGGCATCCCTATTCCTGTGTATTTTTGAGTTCACTTAGTAGGAAAGGAGTGACCCAGGGTCATTAAAGAGCTTCTTAGATGGTGTCTCCCTCAAAATCCTCTAATCTTTGTTGTTGCCTTTAAATTGCCACTAACTGGCAAAAAGCCATCAGGAGTTTTGGGTTAAAGTACCAAAAGCAACAGATGAATAAGAACACATATTTTGTTACTCCTGAGGTATGAGACTGGTCAAATCCTAGACCGCAAAGTTACAGTAACTGCAAAAACTTCTTTGACAACATATAAGCTTTTAGTTGTTAATACTGACTGGTAAAGTATTAAGAAAAGTGACAGTACTTCCACATTCCTGAACCATTCTCTTTTTGCTTTTCACATCTGAGAGGTACACATTTTCTAAGTAATTCAGGTTATCATTACTTGAAGCTGAAAGTCATGGATTAAGCCTACTGATCAAAGCTTTCTTGGGCTTGTCTCATTTGGGGGGGAAGGTGAAATTTTTAATCACCCAAAATATAGGCTGGAATGTCAGTGGGATTTATATTAGACATCAGAATTAATAAATTCCCATTATAGTTGTGAGGGATTAGGAAATCTTAACCAGAGAGTTTGTACATCTCTTACCTAGAAAATATTTACGGAGTTAGCTTTTTGAGAGTATTTAAGCTCCAACTTCTGGGGAGAGAGGTTGTAGGGCTAGTAAGTGGCATATTGGAATAGTAGAACACAGGCATAGGGAATTTAGAAATCCCGAGTAAAATCCTAGTTTTGCCATTTATTAGCTGTATGATTTTGGATAAGCCTTCTAATCCCCCCCCCCCCCCCCATGCTACCTAAGGCTCCTAATTTTAAAATTCCCATCTCTTTCAGAATAAAAGTCTGTTCCTACAGTGGCCTGTAGGGTCTTGCATGCTCTGCAGTTCCCCACCACCTTCTCTGTCGATCATCTTCCTTCCTCTTGCTCACTCCTTTCCAGCCAGCCACCTTGACTTGTTTCTTTCTTTTTTAAAGATTTTACTTATTTATTTGACAGAGAAAGAGAGATTACAAGTAGGCAGAGAGGCAGGCAGAGAGAAAGGGGGAAGGTGGCTCCCCGCTGAGCAGAGAGCCCGATGTGGGGCTCCATCCCAGGACCCTGAGATCATTGACCTGAGCTGAAGGCAGAGGCTTTAACCCACTGAGCTGCCCAGATGCCCCAGCCTTGACTTGTTTCTTGAATACACCAGTCACACTCTTTATCTTAGGACCTTTGCACTAGCTATTCCTTCTAGTGGGAAATAGCTAGTTTTTATCACAGAGATAATAAAAATGACTAATTTTCTTCCTTCAAGTCTTTGCTTAAATATGTTACCATTTCAGTGAGATCTCTTAAAATTGTACCTTCAGTTCCCACCTCTCACTCCTGATTTTTCCATGCCCTATTGTCTTTTTTTACAGTGCTTATAATTTTTTTTAAAGATTTTATTTATTTATCGGGGGGGAGGGGGAAAGCGAGTACAGACAGACAGAATGGCAGGCAGAGGCAGAGGGAGAAGCAGGCTCCCTGCCGAGCAAGGAGCCCGATGTGGGACTCGATCCCAGGACGCTGGGATCATGACCTGAGCCGAAGGCAGCTGCTTAACCAACTGAGCCACCCAGGCGTCCCTACAGTGCTTATAATTTTATAACATGTTTATTTGTTATATTTATTGCTTTTTAAATTTCAATTAGCAGACATATATTTATTAACATTTATTGCTTTTTTAATTTCAATTAGCAGACATCTAGTACAGTGTTAGTTTCAGATGTGGAGTTCAGTAATTTCTGAGCTGCATGAGTGGTACCCAGTGCCCATCACATCGTGTGCCTTCTTTAATGCCTCACCCCCTCACCTCTCCCGCAGCAGCCCTCAGTTTGTTTCCTATAGGTAAGAGTCTCTCATGGTTTGTCTCCCTCTCTGATGACTTCCCATTCAGTTCCCCTCTCCCCTGTGATCCTCTCCCCTGTCTCTTGTGTGAAACTGTATGATAATTGTCTTTCTCTGATTGACTTTTATAACCTTTCTTAAAAAGTTTATTTATTTAAGTAATTTCTATACCCGGTGTGGGGCTCGAACTCATGACCTGAGACCAAGAGTTGCATGCTCCTCCAACTGGGCCAGCCAGGTGCCCCCCCCCCTTTTTTACGTTTATTGCATGTTGGTTCCCCTCCTGTGATACAGGGTCTACAAAGCATGGATTTATTTTGGTGTTTTAACGTTTTAACGCCTAATACAGTACTTGATACATAGTTAATAATAAATATTTGTTGATCAAATAAGAATAATAACTGTTTTCCTAATCTCGTGATTGTTTATAACAAAAGTATGAAATGTGATTAGCATAATATGGGATTTTAAAGTGTAGACTTTGAAGCATCATACAAATAATGATGATAAAATTATTGCCTTCCCATTGAAATGGTAAATAACACTTGATTATTCAAAAAAAAAAAAAAAAAACCCTTCATGTATTCACATAGATTATCACATTTCTCCTAAACTCCAGCCTCTTGTTTCCAGTTTTCTACTGTGTGCTGGACATACCCACTTCTGTATTCCATTGGTACCTCACACTCGGTTTTCACCCTCAGCTCCCCTTCTGTGATTCATTGAGTCACCTAAGCCAGAAATGGGAGCACCATCATCAGATTTCTCTTCTCTATCACTTTCTAAATATTTCTCAGCCAGTACCTCTGTCTCTGTCTCTCTTGCTGGTCTCCTGCTTCAGGCCTACAGCTCTTAAACTTGGAAGGTTGCCGGGATCTCTTATAGTTCTTTTTGTTTTTAGTTTTGTTGCCTTTTAAACTCTCAGTTCTGTTGGCTCAAAATGGTCGAGAGATATAGGATTATTCTCTTGGCCTTTCTCAATACTTTTGAATAGTTTCCAGTTGTTTAAAGGTGAAATTTAAACTTTGCCTAATATTCAGGCCTTGTCATCCTGGCCTTTGCCTTTCTATCTGGCCTTACATTTCTCCCTTACAGTTTATTATGAGCACATACAGTTCCAGTTCCTAGATCAGCTTCCCAAGTGTCACCTCAAATGCTACTTTCTGGGAAGCCTTCTCCTGATTTTCCCAGAGAGACCTCGCTTTGCTTTCTTCTTTGATCTCACTCTGTAAATATTGTCTGTCTTCCCTCAATGGTCTGTAAACATCCTGAAAGATACCATGTGTTTTTACTGTTGTGTGTCCGGTGCCTAGCATGGTACCTGTCATCTGAAAAGTATTAAAGATACGAATATGAGAAAGTGTTGCGTACATTCAGAAGTCACCCCTTTTGTTTTGTTCCGGTGCAGAAGAACAAGGTTGGAGTTCTCGCTCTGCCATTCATCATCGGTGTGACCTTGGCATAGTCCTTTGAAGCCTTCACACCACAGTTCCCTCACCTTAGAAATGGGGATCAAGAGCTGCTTTATCTCTTTTGCTAGATTTCAGAATGAGTCAGATGAGACTACACATAAAGGTGCTTTACAAACTGTACAGCACTGTCCAGTTGTTATGTGCTAACACAAGCTGAGCTTTCCTCATAACTTTTTTCTTGTTCATGTTGAAATGCGGCCCCCTCTTTTTTTAATCAGTGAAGCCATAAATACTCTACTGCAACATGTATTCTGTTCATAGCCATTTTCATCAGTGTGTGTGATGTACTCCTGTATGTCACTGTAAGTGTGGAGGATTTAAAGACTTTCCCAGTATCCTAGTGGATAAAAAAGGTTGTAAAATCCTCGGAAGTTACTCTTCTCAAGGAGTGTCTCAGTCATGAGTTCTGTAATCTTTTCTCAGATTTTTAAAAAACATTTTACTTATTTGGGAGAGAGCAAGCAAGCATGAGCTGGTGGGGAGGGAAAGGAGCAGAGGGAGAGGGAGAAGCAGACTCCCCACTGAGCAGCGAGCCCTACATGGGGTTCAATCCCAGGACCCTGAGACCATGACCTGAGCTGAGGCAGGCACTTCACCCACTGAGCCACCCAGGCGCCCCCTCAGATTTTTTTTTTTTTTTTGATTGCGCTTTTGCAACTTTGAGAACTTAAAAGAAATTTATTAAATGAAACAAGATGGGATTGGGAGGGAGACAAACCATAAGTGACTCTTAATCTCACAAAACAAACTGAGGGTTGCTGGGGGGAGGCGGGTTGGGAGAAGGGGGGTGGGGTTATGGACATTGGGGAGGGTATGTGCTTTGGTGCGTGCTGTGAAGTGTGTAAACCTGGTGATTCACAGACCTGTACCCCTGGGGATAAAAATATATGTTTATAAAAAATAAAAAATTTTTAAAAAAGGAATTTACTTATTATTTAAGATTTGTTTATTTGAGAGAGAGAAAGCATGTGTACAAGTAGGAGGGCCAGAAAGAGAGAGAAGCTGAAGCAGACTCTGTGCTGAGTGTGGAGCCCAGCACAGGGCTTGATCTCATGACCCTGAGATCGGGACCCTGAGATCACAAACTGAGCCGAAACTAGGAATTGGATGCTTAACCAACTGCACCACCCAGGTGCCCCTTAAAGGGAATTTTTTAATGTATATATTTAATATGTAATCATATTATAGATGAAACAACCCAATTCCTAGAGGTAGTGTCATTTTGCTGGAATCCAGTATGTAACAACTCTGCCTGACCTCAAGAGTTGTGGTCTTAAATTCTTCCAACATTTCTTGCAGAGGGTTTTTTTTTTTTTTTAAGACTTTATTTATCCATTTGATAGAGATCACAGGTAGGCAGAGAGGAAGAAACAGGCTCCCTGCTGAGCAGAGAGCCGGATGCGGAGCTCGATCCCAGGACCCTGGGACCCTGACCCAAGCCAAAGGCAGAGGCCTTAATCCAGTGAGCCACCCAGGCACCCCTTGTAGAGGACTTTCTAAAAATTTATTTATTTATCTAACAGAGACACAGCAGAGAGGGAACACAGGCATGGGGAGTGGGAGAAGGAGAAGCAGGTTTCCGGATGAGCAGGGAGCCTGATGTGGGGCTCGATCCCAGGACCCTGGGACCATGACCTGAGCCAAAGGCAGACACTTAACCACTGAGACACCCAGGTGCCTCTTCTTGTAGAGTTTTGTTTTGCCCTAAAAAAGCAAAAAACAACCAGACAAAAAATGCAATAGTATTAATAGGTTTTTGTTTTTGTTTTTAAGATTCTATTTATTTGACAGAACACAGGCAGGGGGAGTGGCAGGGAGAGGGAGAAGCAGGCTCCCCCCATGGAGCAGGGAGCCTGATGTGGGTCTCAGGCCCAGGACACTCAGATCATGATGACCTGAGCCAAAGGCAGTCGCCCAACTAGCTGAGCCACCCAGGTGCCCATAAATGGGTCTTATGTGAAAAAAGTTATGTGGTCACATAGTGGTCTGAAAAATTCTGAGTTCAATTAAGGCAGATTTCTTTAGGGCATGACTTCTCAGAGCCTTGTGTGAGTAAATATACAGTGTACGTTGGGAGTGGTCAGAGAATGGCTAGAGTGTGTAGAGGTTCTCCTAGTTACTTGGCCATGAAAGAGCTTCTTAAGGTATTAGTGATCTCAGTGCTTGGAGAATACTGCACTTTGCTATTCTGCTTTCTTCTTTGAGTTTGAAAGTTTTTTAAGGGTTGTTACTCTGGAGTGAGGGAATTGATTGCTTTTGTGTGCTAGTTTTCCAGAGACCTGGGATGGTGGCATTAAGCTAGATATTTTTTAGAAAACTCACTGGTATGGAGGCTGCCATTTTTTCCCCCGTGAATCTTCTAAGGCAAATGGTACAGCTTGGCCCTCACTAGAAGTGAATTCGCAGGAGGGTAACTGAGCTGCTGCGCCTGCGCCCACCCCGGCCCCATCTTTAATCTAATGTGCTAGAAGCAAGAGAGTAAGGTTGCAACTTTGTAAGTAAACAGAAACCTTGGAGCCACAATCAAGAAGCCCTTCCTTTCCTGGAGATGTTAGTACCACGGTAGGGAATTTGTATAGCCCATCATTGGACTGTGAGGCGTGCAGAGGGACCAGGAGGGGCTCAGAGAGAGGAGGAGAACTATCCTTGGTTTCCAGTCCTTTGAAAGTGATATGTTGGTCTTGAAATTATTATTATTTTTTTAAGATTTTTATTTATTTATTTATTTGACAGACAGAGATCACGAGTAGGCAGAGAGGCGGGCAGAGAGAGGAGGAAGCAGGCTCCCCGCTGAGCAGAGAGCCCGAATGCTGGCCTCCATCCCAGGACCCTGAGATCATGACCCAAGCCGAAGGCAGAGGCTTTAACCCACTGAGCCACCCAGGCGCCCTGGTCTTGAAATCAAAAACAAAACAAAACTTGGAGAAATTGTTGTTTGAAGGCATAAAGGTTACCTGAATGGTGTTCACCTCTGAATTTCAAGCTTTCATCTCAAAGTTTGAGCTACCAGTGAAAATACTGAAAATGTTTCCCTAATGGGATAATACTTTTTGGAGGGAGGGGCAGTTTTCTAATCATTCTTTAACATTTATGGCTAGGTTGATACATTGCTATCAAAAAGCTTGAAGTAATTGGTATTGTGTATTCCTACTTCCCTGGACAGGTTGGCTAGAAGACCTTATATTCTCTTTTCTGGAAATTTGATGTGAGTAGCATGGCATCTTGCCATATACTAGATTTTGGCTTCTAATAAGTGTCCATGAATAAATTGGTATGGTACTCTGATACTCTTCTTTTCTTATTTTATAATTCAGGTAGTAAAGAATGCCCAGTTCCTCAGCTGAGTGCATTTTAAATGTGAAAGTTCTTTCTTTCTTTCTTTTTTAAGATTTTTATTTATTTATTTGACAGACAGAGATCACAGGTAGGCAGAGAGGCAGGGAGAGGGGAACGGAAGCAGGCTCCCTGCTGAGCAGAGACCTCCCCCCCCCCAACTTGGACCCCAGGCCCAGGACCCGGGGACATGACCTGAGCCGAAGGCAGAGGCTTTAACCCCCCCGGCCCCCCAGGCGGCCCCCCCCCCTTTTTTTTTTTTAAGATTTTATTTATTTATTTATTTGACAGAGATCACAAGCAGGCAGAGAGGCAGGCAGAGAGAGTGGGACGGAAGCAGGCTCCCCGCTTAGCAGAGAGCCAGATGCGGGGCTCGATCTCAGGATCCTGGGACCATGACCTCAGCCAAAGGCAGATGCTTAACCCACTGAGCCACCCAGGCGCCCCATCTATTGTTTTAGCCACATTTTATCTTTTTATCTGTCAGTGGATACTTGGGTTGTTTCTCCCTCTTGGCTGTTGTGATTAATGCTGCTGTGAACATCCGTATATAGGTACCTGTTTAAGTTGATGCTTTCAGTTCTTTTGGGTGTGTACCTGGAGCTGGAATTGCTGAATCATAGGACTTCTGGATTTCATTTTTTGAGGAATCACGATACTGTTTTCTACAGGGACTGTATTATTTGTATTCCCACCAGTAGTGCACAAGGAGTCCCAACTGCTCTGTGTCCTTACCAGTACTTTATTTTGTTTTTATAAAGCTGTCCAAATTGGTGAGAAGTGGTATCTCATTGTGGTTTTGATTCGTACTTCTCTAATGATGAGTGACTTTGAGCATCTTTTCATGTGCTTATTGGTCATTTGTATATCTTCTTTGGAGAAGTGTCTATTCAAGTCCATTCCTTTTTTTTTTTTAATATATTTTTTTTATTTACACTTATTTTTAAGTACTCTCTGCATCCAACATGGGGCTCAAACTCATGACCCCAAGATCAAGAATCTCATGCTTTGGGGCACCTGAGTGGCCAGCCGGTTAAATGTCTGCCTTCAGCTCAGTCATCTCCGTGTCTTGGGATGGAGCCCCACGTCGGGCTTCCCACTCAGTGAGGTGTCTGCTTCTCTCTCTCTCTCTCTTCCTCCCCTTCCTTCTGCTTCTTCCCTCATGTTCTCTTTCTCAAATAAATAAATAAACTCTTAAAAAAAAAAAAAAGAATCTCATGCTCTTCTGACTGACCCAGCCAATGACCTTCCCCCCAACAACCCCCTCCCATCTTTATTTGGGTTTTTTGTTGTTGAGTGGTAGGAGTTCTGTATATGTCTTGGAAATATTTTGCAAATATTTTCTCCGATTTTGTGGGTTGCCGTTTTTACTTTGTTGATAGTGTCCATTGATCCCAGAAGTTCTTACATATTTTTAAGATTTTATTAATATTCTGGGGGGGGGAGAGAGAGACCCAAGAGTGCATGCGAGAGGGAGCAAGCACAGGCAGGGGAAAGGGCAGAGGGAGGGGGAGAAGAGGTCTCCCCACTGAGCAGGGGGCCAGACTCAGGGCTCAATTCTGGGACCCTGGGATCATGACCCAGGCCGAAGGCAGACGCTTAACTGACTGAGTCACCCAGGTGTTCTGTGCAGAAGTTTTAAATTTTGGTAAGATTCAGTTTATTATTTCATTTGTTGCCTGTGTTTTGGTGTCGTAGTCAAGGACTTGTTGTTGGGGCACCTGGCTGGCTTAGTTAGTGGAGCATGGGACTCTTGAACTTGGGATTTTTCAGTTCAAGTCCCATGTTGGGATAGAGATTATATAATAGTAAAAATCTTTTAGGGGTGCCTACCCTCAGCAGGGAGTCTGCTTCTTCCTCTCCATCTGCCCCTCTCCACGCTCATGTGCATGCCCGGTGTGCATGCTCTCTCTCTCAAATAAATACAGTGTTTAAGGAAAAAAATAGGAGCGCCTGGGTGGCTTGGTTGGTTGAGCATCTGACTTGGTTTCAGCTCAGGTCATGATCTCAGGGTGGATGGCTCTGCACTGGGTAGGGAGTCTGGAGAGAAAGAATCTCAAGCCAACTCTGGCTTGAGATACTTTCTCTCCCTCTGCCCCTCCCCCTGCTCTTGCTTTTGTGTGTGTGCACACTCTCTAAAAATAAAATCTTTTTTAAAAAGGAGGTTTTTTTGGTTTTGTTTTTGTTTTTTTTAAAGAAAATTGTTTCCAAATCCGGAGTCACAAAGCTTTTTTTACCCCCCCCCCTTTTTTTTTTTCTCAAAGAGTTTTATAGTTTTGGTTCTTACATTTAGGTCTTTGATCCATTTTAGTTATTTTTGTGTGCTGGGTGCCTGGGTGGCTCAGTGGGTTAAGCCGCTGCCTTCGGCTCAGGTCATGATCTCAGGGTCCTGGGATCGAGTCCCGCATCGGGCTCTCTGCTCAGCAGGGAGCCTGCTTCCTCCTCTCTCTCTCTGCCTGCCTCTCTGCCTACTTTTGATCTCTGTCTGTCAAATAAATAAATAAAATCTTTAAAAAAAAATTGTGTATGTGCTGTAAGTGTCCAGTTTCATTCTTGTGCATGTGGTGTAACCCATTCTTCCAGCAGGTTTTAAAGTAAGGATGTGTGATTCCTCTGTCTGTTCTTTTTCAGAACTGTTTGGCTCTTTGGGATCCCTCTGAATTTTAGGTTGGGTTTTTCTGTTCACATGCTTTTTTATATCGGACCAAAGAATATAAAACTAAACTGAATGAGACCCTATTATTATAATATGGTAGCTGATTCCTGTCATTGAGTTTTGAATTGACTTTTAGCTCCCTGGATCACGGGTGTGTGTTTGTTTGTTTGTTTGTTTGTTTGTTTTAAAGGTTATTTGTTTATTAATTTGTCAGAGTGAGCACAGGCAGACAGAGTGGCAGACAGAGAAGCAGGCTCCTGCGAGCAAGGAGCCCGATGTAGGATTTGATCCCAGGATGCTGGGATCATGACCTGAGCCGAAGGCAGCGGCTTAATCAACTGAGCCACCCAGGCGTTCCTGTTTTGTTTTTTTATTGTGTTAGAAGCAAGGTTATTCCAAATACTTTTGCTCTTATAGGTGAATTGAATTATTTTGTTATTATTGAAACTTTTTTTTTTTTTTTTTAATTTTTAAAAGTTTAGTTCAGGGGTGCCTGAACTAAACAGGGTGCCTGAACTAGTTCAGGGGTGGCTCAGTGGTTAAACCTCTGCCTTCGGCTCAGGTCATGATCTTAGGCTGCTGGGATCAAGCCCAGCATTGGGCTCTCTGCTCCGTAGGGAGTCTCTGCCTGCCTCTCTGCCTACTTGTGATCTCTTTCTGTGTGTGTGTGTTGAATAAATAAATTAAATATTTTTAAAAAGTCTTTTAAAAAAAAAAAACCTGGGGCACCTGGGTGGCTCAGTGGGTTAAAGCCTCTGCCTTCAGCTCAGGTCATGATCTCAGGGTCCTGGGATCGAGTCCCACATCAGGCTCTCTGCTCAGTGGAGAGCTTGCTTCCTCCCCTCTCTCTCTGCCTGCCTCTCTGCCTACTTGTGATCTCTCTCTCTGTCAAATAAATAAATAAAATCTTAAAACAAACCCCAAAACCCAACAACTTAATTTAGGAATGTTGGCTACCCAGTTCATGAAATCAGATTATGTCAGAAAATCCAAGGCCTTTATCAGTATATGGAGCTATCTTTCCAGGTCATTAAGTATAGACCTCACATGGTTTTCTCTGTCCTATTTTGCTTCAGTTTAGGAAAATGACAGTTAATCACTCTAATAAAGAGGAACCTTGGGGGGGGGGAAGGAGAAAGAAAACTTGGTTTTCTTCTCTTCTTCAGCCTGTCAGAGCTTTGTAACCATTTAAATTCATTGGTTATGGAGAACTGAAAAGCCCTGATCATTTATATATTCACAAAATGTTTGTTGTACACCTACTGTGGAAAAGACCTAAATGTAGGTGTTGTAGAATATATAAAGATAAATGACACAACCTCATTGTTGTAGATCTATAGCCCAGAAGGGAAAATCTATATTAAAATAATGACAGTAGTTGACAGAGAGTATTTATAAATTAAGTAACCAACATTAAAAGTGCCTTTTAAGTAGGAACAGTGCCTTTATTCACCACTTTTTGCTACTTAGGTCTAAGTGTGAGATAGGCTTACCAAATCCTGAAAATGCTGCTTTCAAAATCTCTCAATTTCTGCCTATCCCTGTTGCTTTAGTTTTAGCTGTTATGATTGCTTGCCCATATTCATTTACTACTTTGGATATAATTTTTTAAGATTTTATTTATTTATTTGAAAGAGAGAGCATGAGCCAGGCAGAGGGACAGAGGGAGAGAGAGTAGCAGACTCTGGGCAGGGAGCCCAGACCTGTGGGACCACGACCTGAGCTGAAGGCAGATGTTTAACCGACTGAGCCACCCAGGTGCTTCTACCTTGGATGTGTTTTTATTTTTTATTTTCTTTTAAGGTTTTATTTATTGATTTGACAGACAGAGATCACAAGTAGGCAGAGAGGTAGGAGAGAGAAAGGGGGAAGCAGACTCCTCGCCGGGCAGAGAGCCCGATGCGGGGCTTGATCCCAGGACCCAAGACCATGACTCAAGCCGAAGGCAGAGGCCTAACCCACTGAGCCGCCCCTGGATGTGTTTTTAACGATAACTAACACTAAGCACTTCACAATAGTTAGCTTGTTTAATCCTCACAGTACTCTAAAGGTAGATGCTGTTATTCCATTTTTCAAATGAAAAAAAGGGAGGTGGGGAGAATTTCAGTGATTTGCCTAAGACCACAAACGGAAGTAGAGGAACTCGAGGATGGAGTGAGGAAGTCTGACTCTTTGGCTCAAACTCTTGAACATTATGCTATATTCTTCTTACCTGTGTGTTTGGACGTGCACACATAGAAATGTTACATGCATGTATGTCATTTTTTGGTGTCTGTAATGTTTCTTTGTAGGATATGCTTTAATTTACTTAATCTGTTCCCTCTGAGGAATGTTTAGGATATTTCCAGTTTTGTTTTTTAAGTTTTTATTTATTTATTTGAGAGAGGGAGAGCACACACACACAGAAGGAAGAAGGAGCGGACTCCCCCCTGAGCAGTGGGCCTGATGTGGGATCTATCCCAGGACCCCAGGATCATGACATGAGTCCAAGGGAGATGCGTAACCCATTGAGCCACCCAGGTGCCCAGAATGTTTCCAGTTTGTGTGTGTGTGTGTGTGTGTGTGTGTGTGTACACGCATGCTCTCTCATAACCAGGGTTCCAGTGAAACATCTTACATGCATTTATACAGTGTAGTTTATCTGTAAGTAAAATTCCTAGAAATGTAATTACTGGATCAAGGTGTATTCACATATAGAATTTTGTTAGATATTATTATTCTACAGAAATTTGTACCAATTTACATTCACACCAACAGGCTGTGAGTTTCTAAAACAATCCAGTTTGTTTTTTTTTTTTAAAGATTTTATTTATTTATTTGAGAGAGAGGAGGTGAGAGAGAGCATGAGCGAGGAGAAGGTCAGAGGGAGAAGCAGACTCCCTGTGAAGCCGGGAGCCCAATGCGGGACTTGATCCCGGGACTCCAGGATCATGACCTGAGCCAAAAGGAGTCGTCCAACCAACTGAGCCACCCAGGCATCTCAACAATCCAGTTTAAACTGATGAAAGTCGTGTGGCTGCGCAGTGATGAGGCCTGTCTTCGGGTACTTTTGGGAATACTTATGTACCTTATTAGCATTTGTTTTCTTACAAGTAGTTGTCTTTGAATTTTAATTATTGGCCATATTTTTGACTGTAGCTAGTGGTTGAAAAGCAGAATAGGCATTTTAAGAGAAAAATGTTCAAGTTTGAAATGTCCCTCAAACCTCTCAATTGTCAATCTAAATGTAAAACTTGTGATAAATTGATTTTTTTGTCACCACAGTCTTTATTTTTTTTTTTTTTTAAAGATTTTATTTATTTATTTTACAGAGAGAGATCACAGTAGGAGAGAGGAAGGGAAGAGATCACAGAGAGAGGAAGGGAAGCAGGCCCCCCGCTGAGCAGAGAGCCCGATGTGGGACTCGATCCCAGGACCCTGAGATCATGACCTGAGCCAAAGGCAGCGGCTTAACCCACCGAGCCACCCAGGCGCCCCTCACCACAGTCTTTAAATCAGAACAACTATAGGAGTCGGGAGCAGCATGTACAGTTCCCGGTTGACTGCTCCCATGGCAACTTCTTACTGAGTTGTTGTTGAACTTCCAGTAGGCGGAGGCAAGAGACTCAAACCCTGCTCTGTCAGCAGCAGGGTACTGTTTTCAGGAAATGAGGGTGTTCAGATGGGTAAGACCGAATGCCTAACACAGCTTAGACTGCCTTTCTGACTAGTTTTCCTGCCGAGTGGGTCGCTTGTCTTCCTCATTCTGTTTTTGTGCTTTTAGGGTGAAGGTGATTTGTTTTATTTAATAGATTTAAATTTTGTGTAGTGAACTTAGAGCTTACTAGCAGGCCTTAATAGGGTCAGAGTAGAGGGTTACCTTTGTTGGTACCACGGTCCCACGTTCTTTATTTTATCCCATATCCAGGGTCTTCTGTCAAGAGTAAAATGAGAGGCACCTGGGTGACTCAGTGTGTTAAGCCTCTGCCTTTGGCTCAGGTCGTGGTCTCAGGGTCCTGGGATCGAGCCCCGCATTGGGCTCTCTGCTAAGTGGGGAGCCTGCTTCTCCCTCTCTCTCTCTGCCTGCCTCTCTGTCTACTTGTGATCTCTCTCTGTCACATCAATAAATAAAATCTTTAAAAAAAAAAGTAAAATGAAATTTAGTTTTCATAAACATTCTTATGGAATGACAGGAAATTTGAGTAATTCAAGGGCATGATGTGTGATTGAAGTTACCATCTCCTTTGAAATTAAAAGAACATTAGAGATTTTCTTCCTTTTTTAAAAAATTTTATTTATTTGACAGACAGAGATCACAAGTAGGGAGAGAGGCAGGAAGAGAGAGAGGAGGAAGCAGGCTCCCCGCCGAGCAGAGAGCCCGATGCGGGGCTCGATCCCAGGACCTTGGGATCATGACCTGAGCCGAAGGCAGAGGCTTTAACCCACTGAGCCACCCAGGCGTCCCTGTACAGTTTTAAGTGGTTGAAAAAGTCAAAAGAAGGATATTTCACTATAAGCAGAAATTATATAAAATTCAGATCTTAGTAGCCATAAATAAAGTTTCATTGGAAATAATCACACTTTTTACATATTGTGTATGGCTGCTTTCACACTGCTCCAGTGTCATAGTAGTCACAACAAAGATAATGCCCCCAAAGACTAAAATAGTTACTATCTGGCATTTATTTATTTATTTATTTAAAATATTTTATTTATTTATTTGACAGACAGAGATCACAAGTAGGCAGAGAGGCAGGCAGAGAGAGAGAGAGGAGGAAGCAGGCTCCCCTCAGAGCAGAGAGCCCAATGCGGGACTTGATTCCAGGACCCTGAGATCTTGACCTGAGCCGAAGGCAGAGGCTGTAACCCACTAAGCCACCCAGGCGCCCTACTATCTGGCCTTTATACAGAAAAGGCCAATCCATGGTGTAGATAGATAAATTCCAGTTCTAGATTAATAGTGGTATAACTGGGCAAATGGGCTATTATTTGGTAAATATTTATGATAATTTTGAGGAAGTTATCCCCAGATTGTGTTTTTTGAAATGATGTTTTGTTCAGAGGAAAATCGGTCAGCCAGAAATTGACTTTCCTGGAAGTTTCAAAATGACTACTCAGGGGCATCTGGGTGGCTAAGTGGGTTAAGTGTCCAACCCTTGATTGCAGCTGAGGTCGTGATATCAGGGTCATAGTATTGAGTTGCACATCGGTCTCTATGGTGGGCAGGGAGCTGCTTAAGAGTCTCTCCCTCTGCTGCCTACCCCCTTTGCATGCTTATGTGTATGTATATGTGCACGCTCTCTCAAATAAATAAAATCTTTTGAAAAAAATAGTAATAAAATGGCTATCCAGGAGTAATCCCATCTTGTTGGATAAATCCAAATCTAATGTATTTTCCCCTTTGACTCCCTCTTTAACTTGCTTGTTATTGAAGTTCCTGATTCTAGTTTAACCTTGGTTATTTGACAGTTTTAAATACCTACCAGCGGGGGGGGGGGGGGGGGGCGCCTGGGGGGCTCAGTGGGTTAAGCCGCTGCCTTCGGCTCAGGTCATGATCCTGATCAGGGTCCTGGGATCGAGTACCACATCGGGCTCTCTGCTCAGCAGGGAGCCTGCTTCCTCCTCTCTCTCTGCCTACCTCTCTGTCTACTTGTGATCTCTCTCTCTCTCTCTGTCAAATAAATAAATAAATAAATCTTTAAGAAACATATAATAAATAAATAAATGAATGAATACCGGAGCTGCATGATTTTTGGTAGCTTAATGTTTCTTCTTTCCAACAACTTTTAGCATACCAGCAGCGTTTTAGAGGAATGTAATCTTTAAATATGGAAACAAACAAAGTCGCTAGAGTAAGAGGAACTTTCCCAGCAGTCCTTTTAGTTTGAAGATGGATTAAACTCTGGCCCAGTGTTTAGCCTTGGGAACTTAGCACCGTATAGCAGAAGTGGTGATCTGAATCCATTACAGTATGGTTGGTATTTTTTAAAGACAGTGCTGGATGCTTGTAGGAGAAATTTTTCTCAAGACTTCCACTTCACAACAACATGATGTAATTTTGATTATTTGTAGAAGAATATTGGTTTTATTCAGTATTTCCTTGAGAAGCACTAATCTTTCCCTTGCACTCCACTGGGGAGTCTGAAACAGCATCAAAGGTCAAATTAGTTCTATTTCAGGTGAGTGTCTTTTGTTCACATTCTCTCCAGGCTGCGTAAGATTATTCTGTTTTCATCATATTAGAAGAAATGGGAAAGGCAAAATTGGATGATTTGAGTGTTCTCCATCTTTTCTTTCTTATGAAAAGTGCTTTAAGAGAAATTTAGTTTTCAGAGCCATAGCCACAGTATTTTTTTTTTTTTAAGATTTTATTTATTTATTTGACAGACAGAGATCCCAAATAGGCAGAGAGACCCACAGAGAGAGGAAGGGAAGCAGGCTCCCTCCTGAGCAGAGAGCCCGATGGGGGCCTTGATCCCAGGACCCTGGGACCATGAGCTGAGCCGAAGGCAGAGACTTTAACCCACTGAGCCACCCAGGCGCCCCTGAGAATCCAGTTCTTGTTGAGTGGTGTTTTTGCTTGAGGATAGGCAACCTTCTTCTTCTTCTTCTTCTTCTTCTTCTTCTTCTTCTTTTTTTTTTTTAAAGATTTTATTTATTGGTGTGCCTGGGTGGCTTGGTGGGTTAAGCTTCTGCCTTCAGCTCAGGTCATGATCTCAGGGTCCTGGGATCAAGCCCCACATCAGGCTCCCTGCTCAGCAGGGAACCTGCTTCCCCATCGCTGTCTGCCTGCTTCTCTGCCTACGTGTGATCTCTCTCTGTGTCAAATAAATAAAACCTTTAAAAATTTTTATTTTTTGGGTTATTTATTTTTATTATTGGGTTATTATTTATTTTATTTATTGGTGTGTCTGGGTGGCTCAATGGGTTAAAGCCTCTGCCTTCGGCTCAGGTCATGATCTCAGGGTCCTGGAATCAAGCCCCCCATACGGCTCTCTGCTCAGCAGGGGGCCTGCTTCCCTCTCTCTCTGCCTGCTTCTCTGTCTAGTTGTGATCTCCGTCTGTCAAATAAATAAATAAATCTTTTAAAAATCATTTATTTATTTATTTGTCCGGGAGGGGGTGGCAGGCATAGGGAGAAGCAGGCTGTCCTCTGAACCAAGGAGCCTGATGTGGAATTCGATCCCAGGACCCTGGAATTATGACCTGAACGGAAGGTAGATGCTTAACCAATATGTTCATGCCTGATCTCTTTCATGCTTTTAGAGCTTTTTTTTGTTAGAGGGATTTTTGAAGAGCCTATTTGTTTTGTTTTGTTTTCTAAGATTTTATATACTTGAGAGAGAAAGAGAGAGCATAAGGGCAAAGGGAGAGGGAGAAGCAGATTCCCTGCTGAGCAGGGAGCCTGACTCAGCCGGCTCCCAGGATCCCAAAGTCAGGACTTAAGCTGAAGGCAGATACTTAACCGATTGAACCACCCAGGCGCCCCTTGAAGAGCCTTTCTTAACTTCCAAAGTCAAAAGTATGAAAATCTCCGTGAATAGGATACATGACCCCTTACCTCAGATGTGATTATCAATCTTAGCCTCTTTTTCTTTTTTGTTTTAAATTTTTAAGGTTTATTTTACAGAGAGTGAGCCCCCGTGGGGTGGGGGTGGAAGCAGAGACTGCACCAAGCTCCAAGCAGGGCTTGATCTCATGACCCTTGAGATCTTTTTTTTTTTTTTTTTTAAAGATTTAATTTATTTATTTGACAGAGAGAGATCACAAGTAGGCAGAGAGGCAGGCAGAGAGAGAGAGAGAGGGAAGCAGGCTCCCTGCTGAGCAGAGAACCCGATGCGGGGCTCGATCCCAGGACCCTGAGATCATGACCTGAGCCGAAGGCAGAAGCTTAACCCTCTGAACGAACCACCCAGGCGCCCGACCCTTGAGATCTTGACCTGAGCTGCAAAAGTTGGACACTTAATGGACTAAACCAGCCAGGCCCCCCAATCTTAGAAAGATTCTTAGGTAAAAAGGAATGGGTGACTTTTGCTGTGTGGCTAAAGGAGGGACCCGGATACTGTCAGCTTTCTTGATTCTTTTTTTTTTTTTTTAAGATTTTATTTATTTATTTGACAGAGATCATAAGTAGGCAGAGAGGCAGGCAGAGAGAAAGGGGGAAGCAGGCCCCCTGCTGAGCAGAGGGCCCGATGCGGGGCTCGATCCCAGGACCCTGAGATCATGACCTGAGCCGAAGGCAGCGGCCCAACCCACTGAGCCACCCAGGCGCCCAGCGTTCTTGATTCTAAGGGTAAATCATTGCATCATCAGGAAACATTGAGTGACTTGTCTTCTTGCCCCTCAGATGTTTTGGTTCTGTACCTTTTGCACTAGATTTGTAACAGCGCTGAGGCAAGGAAATTACTACTGATCTCTTGTGTATCACTTTGTGTTCTTGGTGAACTTTCCCCTCTCCCCTTAGGTGTAATACACATACAGGAAAAGTTTTATAAGGTGACCACCTAGACAGAGATACAGAAGATCACCTCTACCCCGAAGCTTTCTCAGGCTCCCGCTTAGCCACTATCCCTCCCTTCCCCGCCCCGAGAGGCGACCACTGTTCCTCTGCTAGCGGTGTTCAGCTCCAGAACTCCACGGTGCTGAACTCCTGTTGGCGGTGTTAAGTACAGTGGTTTTCGGCAGGGAGGATTTGGCCCCCCTACAGCGGACGTTTGGCTGTGTAGGGGGTATTTTTGGTTCTCAGAAGTGGAGGTAGTGGTGCTGGCATCTAGCATGTGGGCCTGCTCGGTGCCCTCCCATGTACGGGACAGCTTCCCACAGCAAAGAACTGTCTGGCTCCAAGCGTCCGTATTCCTGAGGCTGAGAAACATTCTTTTAATATCCAGGACCTACTGAAGTGATGCTGGCAGTGACACATTCATTCAGTTGTTGAAAACCTATTCTGGGGGCACCTGGGTGGTTCAGTTGTTTGAGCACCTGATCTCAGGGTGTTGAGATCAAACCCTGAGTCGGGCCCACCCTCATAGGACATCTGCTCGAGGATTCTCTTCTCCCTCTGCTGCTTCCCCCCACACTCTCTAAAATATAAACAGATCTTTTTTAAAAAGGAAAGAAAGAAAACCTATTCTGCATTTTTTTTTTAAGATTTTATTTATTTATTTGACAGACAGAGATCACAGGTAGGCAGAGAGCCTGATTCGGGACGATCCCAGAACCCTGGGATCATGACCTGAGCCGAAGGCAAAGGCTTTAATCCACTGAGCCACCCAGGCGCCCCAAACCTATTCTGCTTTTGAAACTTTTGTCATTAAGCAAGAATCCTTACTTATGTGGAAAAAAATCATTATTTACAAGGAACCCTTCGGGATAAACTGCTTTATTTTTTACAGATTTATTCATTTATTAGAGAGCGAGAATGTGAGCACAGATGTCGAGAGAGAATCTCAAGGAGACCTCACTGAGTGTGGCGCAGGCCCTGGTCGTGCAGCACTGAGTGTAGCGCAGGCCCCGGTCGTGCAGCACTGAGTGTAGCGCAGGCCCCGGTCGTGCAACACTGCGGTCATGACCGGAGCCTGACCCCAAAATTGGAAGCTTAACTGGCTGAACCACCCAGGCATCCTGAGGGTAAACTTCCTTTTTAAAATTTACTTATTTCTTTTTAAAAGATTTTATTTATTTATTTTAGAGAGAGAGACCTCAAGGGGCAGAGGGGAGGGGCAGAGGGAGAAGCAGGCTCTACACTGAGCAGGGAGCCCGATGTGGGACTCGATCAGAGGACTCTGGATCATGACCTGAGCCAAAGGCAGATGCTTAATCGACTGTGCCACCGAGGTGTCCCAAACATAAACTTCTTAAGGTGAATATTTACTGCCACATAAAATGATAAGCCTCTTTCTTGATCACTTAAGATACCAGATCCTACCAACAGTCCCAGATCTTTGTCCCTGTATTCAAGAGAAGTGACACCTTTTTTCCTGTAGTCTCCCTGTATCTGTTAATGCTGATAGGCAAATCTTAGCTAGTAGACTGTCAGAAGCTCCCCCTGGGTGAGATCCAAACCAGGCAAGTGCTCCCATTTGGACTGTGTTTAGGTATAATTTCATAATACTTAGTCCACTTTTGCATGAATATGTTCTTCCTTCTCTCTGTCAAATAAATATATATTTTTTTAAAGATTAAAATTTTAAAATATATTTTTAAAATATTTTATTTATTTATTTGACAGACAGAGATCACAAGAAGGCAGAGAGGCAGGCAGAGAGAGAGGGGGAAACAGGCTCCCTGCTGAGCAGAGAGCCCGATTCGGGGCTTGATCCCGGGACCCTGAGATCATGACCTGTGTTGAAAGCAGAGGCTTTAACCCACTGAGCTACCCACTTGCCCTGATTTTCCTGTTTCTGTTTCCTGGGGGTGGGCAGAGGAATTCCCTAGTACCATTGGAAAAATTAAGCCAGCCTTCTAGAAAAGAATGGTCTAAAAATATCTCATGCTACATAAAGGATGAAATACTTGATGTAATTTACTTCCTGTATTTCTATTTGGTAGTTAAGTTATTGATAGTAGGGTGTGACAATAGCTTTTTATACTTATTTGCAATATGTGAATCAGTAGAGATTTGTTTTTGTTTTTTGGTTTTGTTTTGTTTTAACCTCTACAGTAATCTTACTTCCTGTAAACCAGAAGGGGCGAACACCTTCAGGAATCCTGCTCTGAGAAAAACAGTACCTCCTAACCCAAATGCTGCGTCGGGACAGGGAGTCTTGTTCTCCTTTCCTCTTCCAACTGTGTAAGACTCAGTCCATTTTCTGCTTTATAAGGTACCATCCTTAGTCTTTACTTGGTTTTAACCAACATTTTTATAAGTACATTCTCCCAGTTAGTGGTGGACACTTCACTATCAATCAGTTGGTCAATCACTAATTTCTAACTCCCACATAATTGAGGACTGACTTTTCCCCTTTTAAACAGAAATTATTCTGATTTTTAAATTTTTAAAAAGATTTTATTTGCGAGAGTGTGTGTGTGTGTGTGTGTGTGCGCACAAGTGTGGGAGGAGCAGAGAGAGAAGGAGAAGCAGTTCCCCGCTGAACAGGGAGCCCAGTGCAGGGCTGGATCCCAGGACCCTGAGACCACAACCTGACCTGAAGTCAGATGCTTAACTGACTGAGCTACCCAGGCACCCTGAAATTATTCTGTTTTAGTTAATGAGTATAAATCACATATTTCTAGAGACAAACCATACATTATTTTGGAAGTAATTCCCCAGTTCATGTATTAAGCTTTGCAAAAGCAAAATGGTCTTTGTAGGGGTGGTGGGTTTTTGTTTGTTTGTTTGTTTTGTAGTATTGCTTGATTGTATTGTGTACGCTCTCTAAATAATGTGGAGAAGAACTCCTCTGTCCTAAGAATTACCTTCTTTTGACTAATCGAGCTTTTCTACATTTAATGAAAAAGGTGGATCTTTTTTTTTTTTTTTAAGATTTTGTTTATTTATTTGACACAGAGAGATCACAAGTAGGCAGAGGCAGGCAGAGAGAGAAGGGGAAGCAGGCTCCCCGATGAGCAGAGAGCCTGATGCGGGGCTCGATCCCAAGACCCTGAGACCATGACCCAAGCCGAAGTCAGTGGCTTAACCACTGAGCCACCCAGGCACCCTTAAAGTTGGCTTTTTAAAAAATAAATTTTATTTTTCAACCTTAATGGTTCTAATTTTGATCCTCTTCTCTGAGCCCGGGGATTTATGTTAAAATTGGCACTAAAAATTTGGCAGGTTATTATAAAATTTTTGAAGAACAAAGAGGGGGACTATATAACTTTTGCAAATTTGTTCCTGTTATTGGTTAAGTTTTTTTTTTTTTTTTTTTTTAAGTGTTTGTACAAAGTTAATGCTTCTTTTGTAGGAGTACCTTCAACTTTTTAGTTGTATTTAATTTGAAGTCTTGTTTCCTGAGTCTGGATGGATAATTGCTTCTTTTTTTTTTTTTTTTTTTTAAGATTTTATTTATTCATTTGACAGAGAGAAATCACAAGTAGATGGAGAGGCAGGCAGAGAGAGAGAGAGAGAGAGGGAAGCAGGCTCCCTGCTGAGCAGAGAGCCCGATGCGGGACTCGATCACAGGACCCTGAGATCATGACCTGAGCCGAAGGCAGCGGCTTAACCCACTGAGCCACCCAGGCGCCCGGATAATTGCTTCTTTCCTCATCGTGGAATTTTATGAATTGACCTTACTGGTTATTTATTTATCAGATCTCCTTTTTCCTCATCTAGATTGTATGTCCTTCTTAGCCTTTCCAGAGAAGCCCTGAATCAAACCTTCTGTGAGTGGAAATCATATGTGCCTGCCAAAGAGTTTGTATTTTTTACCTCAGTTGTATTCAGCTAATCCTGTGGCTTAGAGTGGAGATCAGTGAGGCACACATAGGGAATTGGGCTCTTGAGTATTGGCCGAGAAGTGCTCACGTCGTCATGGTGTACTGGAATGAGTATGGCTTTGGAGCCAGCATCTACTGTTGTTAGGTGAATGAATGACCTCATTCAAATTTCTTAATTTCAGCAAATTAATTTCCATATCTGTAAAATAGGAAGAGAACCCTATCTTCTTGGTTTGTGGTATGGACGAAATAAATATTTAGTGCATTAAAATGCTCAGTGACTGTTAGATCTTTTATTTTTCTGAAAGAATTTGATGTTCTTCAGAGCATCACAGTTTGGATAACAGTTACCAAGAGGTTTTTGTTTTTAAGATTTTATTTATTTATTTGACAGATCACAAGCAGGCAGAGAGGCAGGCAGAGAGAGAGGAAGGGAAGCAGTCTCCCCGCTGAGCAGAGAGCCCGATGCGGGGCTCGATCCCAGGACTCTGGGATCATGACCTGAGCTGAAGGCAGAGGCTTTAACTCACTGACCACCCAGGTGCCCACTAAGAGGTATTTTAAATACAGTTTTCAGCTTACACAATAAGTACCTTTGGTTTTGGATGATCATAATCAGCTGAAAAGATCTGGGGTGTTGGCTGCCAAGTTGTTCTTAATTTTTCAGGACCCTGAAGAAAAATACCTGTTGGTTTGAGAACATCGGGGGTCCCCCTGGACCACTAAGCAGTGTAGTATACAGAGGAGGTACTGTAGTACACAGAGCACACTGCCTTAGCCTGTGTAATGTTGGAGAATTGAACTCCTAGCCGATAGTAATCACAATTAAGTGCTTGGCTTTATATGATCTCAGAGTCTGGTAGAAATTGACCAGTGTATAAAATGCAGTAAAATGTATTCAGTGGACTTAAATGATCATGATCTTTGAGTGATGGTTGAAAAATACACAGTCTTCCTTGCCCTGATTAAACATGGAACCTAGTGAGCTTCAGTTTGAAATTCATAGTTGATTTTTGTGGAAATGTATTGAATAAGAGGGAAAATGAATTATTTTCTTGGCCCCATTTTTCACAGACATAATGATTTCCTTTGTCTTCTAAAATAACAGCAGTACCTAGATCTGGGGACCTCTGATGGACTTCCTTTTTTTTTTTTTTTTTAAGATTTTATTTATTTATTTGACAGAGAGAAAGATCATAAATAAGCAAAGAGGCAGGCAGAGAGAGAGGGGAAAGCAGGTTTCCTGCTGAGCAGAGCCCGATATAGGACTGGATCCCAGGACCCTGAGATTATGACCCGAGCCAAAGGCAGAGGCCCAACCTACTGAGCCACCCAGGTGCCCTCTAACTTCTATTAAGTACATCTTAACTGTGTCTGAGATATTACAACATCATCCGCTTAAAGCTTAGCTTGGAGAAGATGTAGGATTTTCCTTTGTAGTTTGTAAATTATTGGATGCCTTTTACCAGTGGCCAGTACTGCCTGTTTCAGATTTAACTCAGTATTTGTTTTCTGAAAATTAAGGTTGATATTAGATTGCTCAGGAAAACTTTTATTTACAAACTAAAATCTTTGGGTTAGGTATAGATTATTTTTCTCTGTATTCTCTAGACTCTAGAAGCTTTAATATTTGGAAAATAAGGGTTTAGGAGAGATTCTGATGCAGCTAGTACAATTATGATTTGAATTTCAGAGGCCCAAATGAGACAGGTGTTTGGAGTATATATTGATAGAAGAGATCAGCTGAAAAATAAGAACCCCTCCCCCATTATTCCTTATTACTTTTTTTTTTAAGTTGTTGTTTTGACAGAGATAACCAGTAGGCAGAGCCGCAGGGGGGGGGTGAGGGTGGAGGGAGTGGGTGGGTGGGGGTGGGGCAGGAGAACAGGCTCGCGGCTGAGCAGAGAGCCCAATGTGGGGCTCTGCGGGGCTCAATCCCAGGACCCTGAGATCATGACCTGAACTGAAGGCAGAGGCTTAACCCACTGAGCCACCCAGGCACCCCCTTGTTACTGTTTTTAATATTTCCTTAAACAGATCCTAGAGTAAGGGTCTCCTAGCCAGTAGATCTCCAAAACAATTACTACTTTACCTCCTTTTTGGTTTGCTTGGTTTTCTTCCCCATCACTTTCTGATCTCTTATGAGTACTTTTGAGAAAAAAAAAACAACTCCCTATAAAGTAATTGGAGACAGGGGCACCTGGGTGACTCAGTGGGTTAAAGCCTCTGCCTTCAGCTCAGGTCATGATCCCAGGGTCCTGGGATCGAGCCCGGCATCGGGCTCTCTGCTCAGCCGGGAGCCTGCTTTTGCCTGCCTCTCTGCCTACTTGTGATCTCTGTCTGTCAAATAAATTAATAAAATCTTAAAAAAAAAAAAAAGTAATTGGAGACAGTCACTCTAAAACAGAAAAAGAGGGGTGCCTGGGTGTCTCAATTTTTAATCATCTGCCTTTGGCTTACGTTATGGGTAAGGATCCTAGGATCAAGGTCCTAGAATCAAGCCCAGCATCGGGCTCCCTGCTCCACAAGCCTGCTTCTCCCTCTCCCTCTGCTTGCTGCTCCCTCTGCTGTACTTGCTCGCTCTCTGTCAGATAAATAAATAAAATCTTTGTAAAAAAAAAAAAAATTAAACAAAAAAGAAAATCAGGAGAAAGTTTGAGACATGTCTGGAGTCTTGATCAGTCAATGGAATGACCTAGGATGGTATAAATGGTACATGGTGGGTGAGAAGTTTGCGGGAACACGAAGAGGAATGTGTTTTGGCTGGGACACAGGCAGTAGAATGATACTGCAACCGTACTGTGGCTAGGCCTAAACCATTAAAAATCTGTTTTAATTGTGGTGAAATATGCATCACAAGGGTCTAGCCTATTTTTATGGAATATACATATACTATCATGACTACTTTGCTCTGAAACCTTGCTGTAATTTGTGTGGGATGTGGCTTCACTGCCTTGAGTGATGTGAATTAATAAACTAAATCAGTGTCTACCTGTGGGACAGCTCCAGGAGCACATCTTTAATGAACACATCTACTGTCTTACCGATGTCTGTTCCCCTGGTACCAGCAATAAAGGGAAGGTAAAGACTTTGTTGGCAGCGTATTCCTTTTTTTTTTTTTTTTTTTTTTTT
>NC_081566.1:67017153-67061317 GCF_022355385.1 Mustela nigripes
CTTTTTTTTTTTTTTTTTTTTTTTTAATTCGGGCGTGTTTTGTTATTGATGCTGTGATTTCCTGTCCTGGATGTTGGGTTTGGAAACTAAATAGTTAAAGCATCATGATTTGAGAGGAAACTAGCTCTCATGAATGAAGGCAGAGTTGGCACTAGGCCAGAATAAGGGGGGATAGTTAGGGTCGGGAGACTAACTGACTTCTGTACCACAAATGACATTTTAAAAAATTAAGAGATAATTCCATGTCCTGAGGTTATAAACCGGCTACAACTGGTTTTTCTCCCCCCCTCTCCTGCCCCCGCTAGGCATCATGGGTAAAAGTAAGCATCCCTCTGTTTCTTTTGTTTAATGTAACAGTACGCCATGTGATTGGCAGGGCAGTGCCCGCTTGGAGACCGGGTTTATGCAGGTCTCTCAAGGGGGCTGGCACGTATGGGGTCGTCCCTGTGCTATAGAAAAAGCCTCTCTTACGATAGAAAAGAGAAAGGGAACCTTTCCCCACCCCCCCCAAAACCCACAAAAACAAAAACCTAAACCCATCTTTTATTCCTTCTTTTCCTCCTCTTTCTGCCCTCCCTCCCCCCACCCCTTCTTGTCTCCAGCTTTCTTGGCAGCTAGAGGAGAGGAGGGAGCAGAAAAATGGGTACCTGTAAGTACTTTTAACTGTCTTGCTCCCCCCGCCTCCCTTTTTTCTTTTTCTAAAAGCAGAAACTCAGAATTGCTCTGAGTTCTTCACCGCCTTTTCATGACTATGTGTAGAAGGTGGTATGCTGAGGTTTCTAATGGGATTGAAGTAATAAATACTGTTGCTTTTTGAAATTTGTTGTGCAATAATCGTTTCTCATACAAAGCTCCTTTCGGTTTGGGTCCTCAGCCCTTCTGCTTCATTCTTTTGCTGTGATGATCTCTGGGTTCTAGTTTTGTTTGAGCTGAAGCTATAAGAAGAGTGTTATACTGAGGTTTTCTTTTTCTTTCTTTTTTAAAAAAATTCTTTTGTCTGTAGCAGTGATGGTTCTAGCTCCCCTTACCCTCACTTAGCCCCCCTTCTTCCATGGCAGCTCCAACCCTGCTCTGTGAATGGAGTCAACCAGCTGACTGAGTGCTGGCATCACGCCAGGGGCTGCAAAGCAGTGAGAATATGCGCGCGCTCGCGTGTGTAAGTGTGTACAGAACACAAAGGGAGAGGCCTGCAGTCTAGGAAGTCACAGGCTATTATATACGGAAGTCTGCGTCATCTCTGCTTACTTGGGCTGACGGACAAGGAAAAGGGGAAGGTTTAAAACAGGAAAATACCCATTTGATATATACACACGCGCGCACGCGCTCACACTTTTTCCCCTTGCTGTCTTTTAAAAAAAAAAAAAAGGTATTTTTGTTGTGGCAAAATGAGAGGGGGCTTCTCTGTCCAAGTGAGAGTGACTGTGTTCCTAGTGGAACTAGTAACTCTTTGGGAGCCGAGGCTTGTTCATTCTGCATCTTTTCTTCTTGCCCCCGCTTAGAGGTGTGCCTGCTCAAGTCCCTAGAGAGCACGGCCGCCTGGATTTCACAGCTGTAGTTTGTTAAGAACCCCCACCCCAGACTGTTTCTAATCATTCAAGATTGCCAAGGGTACAGGGGTTGATGGCCAAGGTGGTTATTTTAAGGAGAAGCAAAAAGCCAGATAATAGATACCGAATAATGTGTTAACCGCTCCTTCGAGTCCTCCTCCCTTTTCCTTTTCTTCATTTCTTGTTGTCGTCGTATTTAGTGTATCACAAAAATGCAGTGTTCTTCCCACCATCTGCTAGGAGTTAGCGTTGTACAAAAGGAAAGTCAAATAGCACATGGAAAGAAGGAAAAATTAGAGATAGGAGCTTCCAGACCTTGCAGGTGTTGCCATTTGGAGATTCATTTGAATGGTTGTATCTTTCATTGTTACTAGGAGCTCAGCATTCATTTAGAAATTGTATTTCAGTTTACCACGTTGTCTTTCGTTGTCTTTCTTCTTAATTTCTCTTCGTGTGTTTCTTAGGTGTGAGGCATACATGACGTGGCTCTTGTGTTGTGGGCATGAAGTCAAGTCTATTAATGAATAAAAGGGGGATATACTATTACAGTTGTTTGATGTGAATTTTTTTCTGCTTGTTGTCTGACCATTCCGATGGTGCTGATCCGTGGTGATCAATAGGGTCATGCAGTAGTTGGAGTGGGAGGGAGCTTTCAGACTACTTTGGCCTCTAGTAAGCTTTGTTAGGTTCCAATCTAGAGGAAGCTCTCAGTCTTTTTGTTATAGCCTGTGAATTTGTACTCTTGCCACATTTTTACAACCAGCAATCTTTGAATATGTGTATTTTTCCCCTTTGGTATGTGAATTTTGGTACAAGTGTTAGGAGGTGCACATGAGGTTATACTTTAAGTGTTGCTGGATGGGATATACCAGAGTGGCTGGCCCATGCTCATTCCCTAGGCTGTCCCGTTATTTCCCGACCCTGAGTAGCTGGAGTCACTACGACTCATTTTCTTTATAAATGAATTAAAGGAGATTGTTTCCCAGTCAGTTGAGTCCTGGATGATAAAACAGCCTAGCTCAGACCTAGAGACTAAAGATTCATTCCGAGTTGTGAGATTCCCTGGTTCTTAGAAGTAATTTAACTTTTTACTTGATACCATTTTTATACGATTGCTTGAAACTACTCTCCATGGGAAGTAGCCGTTTTACATGTGTGTATGTGCAGTATGAGGTTTCCCTCTTACACTGGTTTATATTAAATACAAAGAGAAGTGAGGATATAAGGTTTATTTCTCCCCTTACCCTCTCTAATTTAAGATTCTGCCTATATTCTGATGCTTATTGGAGCAGTAGGTTTCAAAAAAGATCTTTTTGCAACCTTTTATTTCTAACTTTTTTTAACTTTTATTTCTAACTTTTTTTTTTCTTGGTGCTTGGGAGCAGATTAGTAGGGATAATCTTATGATTAGATAGTTAAAATCAGTGAGGCATAAGTTAAGACATTTTATTAATGGACAGGCTTTTTATTTCTTCTCATTAGGCCCTCGTTATTGTTTTAGGAGTGGCTGAAGAGTTATTTTGAAGGATGTGTGGAATCTGTCCTTTGACCGTTTTGTCTCCTTCGTTCTAATATCCCTTGTTTTAAAGGACATCTGGCAGAATTTTCGTTATATGTCAGAACGTTTGCGCTGATTTATTATAATATATATTAGCATAATATATTATTATTTTGTGCTGATTTATTGTACAGATTTATTATAAGATCACAATGGGAGAGGGTTGCTTACCTCCTTTTCATTAAGTTTTTAGGCAGCATACCCCTAAGTTGTCACAGTTAAGTATAGAGGCCATTATGATCTTTGGTGCTTATTACTAAATACTCTGTTACTTAAAACATGGCCACCTAGGTTCTTCCATTCAGTGATTGAGCCACGTTTGTGTGGGAAACTAAGTGAAACAGAAGAGACACAGTAAGAGTAAGTAAAAATAATAGCCTGTCAGTTCTTATTAGGAATAACTATCTTACCAGTTGGGATCAAAAAACCAAAAATCGCAATAAAGATAGATGCCACATAGACCTAGAAGTAAGAAAGATCTTGTGTTTGAAGTAGGCTTAGTCATTTATAGACTGTGAGTAGTTGATCTGTTTTCTATAAAAGGAGAATTATTTAAGTTATTAAAACCCTCCTATAAAGGACTTAAATGAGATAATATATTGTAAAGCGCTTTGGCACTAGGCATTTTGTTCTCAGCCAATAATAAGAGCTTAGTGCATTTTTGTAACTGTTACTAGTATTCTATTTTATTAGGTTCGTTTACTGCTGTTTTGGTGCTCTCACTAGTTCCTTTTAGCTAATCTGTGACCACTTCCATTTTTTACTTTTGACATATCTTTCTATTAAGACTGGATTTATTGGCTTATATGTTGGAAGAGTTGAGATTGGAAGTCAGCAAACTAAAGCCAGTGCCTCTTTTTGTAAAGTTTTTTTGAAACACAGCCACACATGTTTCCGTACAACAACAGAATTGAGTGGATGGCCCACAAAGTCTAAAATATTTAACTATCTGGCCCTTGACAGAAAAGGCTTGCAGACCCCTGGTCTAGACCAAGAGTCTTTTTTCAGTAGAGCAGTGGACCAGTAAGAAAGCTCTAGAAATCAAGAGAGGTAATTAAAATAGACTAAATGTAAATGGACCAGGAGGAGAGGGTTTGGGGTATGGGATTTTGTAGCCTGGAGAATAGTAGAAAGAAGTTCTGTTGGCATAACTGATATAAGTTAAGGGGAAGGACAGTGCCATTTGGAGTTGGTTAGGCATTAGTAGTACTTAGGTAGTCTGTTGGGGCATTTCATATAGTGGGTATTAAAGAGAAATTACAAAGAAGGAAGGTTTACCATCAAGTGGTGTAGTTTGGATTTAACTTGGAAAACAGTCATCGGGCTGGCTTAGTTGATAGAGCATGCAACTCTTGATCTTGGGGTTGTGAGTTTGGTTTTTTGTTTTTGTTTTTTCTTTAAGATTTTATTTATTTATTTGACAGAGAGAGCCAGAGCAGGAGCACAAGCAGGGGGAGCAAGAGAGGGAGAAGCAGGTTCCCTCCTGATGCAGGGCTCAATCCCAGAACCCTGGGATCATGACCTGAGCCGAAGGCAGACACTTAACAACTGAGCTACCAAGGCGCCGCCCCCCCCCCCTTTTTAAGGGGATTGTGAATTTGAACTCCACATTGGGGGTAGAGATCACATGTAAAATGTGGGAGTGATATGATGGTAGGTCACTTTATTAAACAAGTGTGTCAGTTGGAGTAGGCGAGCAGTTTTCAAAGTGTGGTCTGTGGACTCCTGGGAATTCCTGAGTGTTTCAGGGAGTCTTGAGATAAAGAATATTTTATAATAATAGAAAGGCTTTTTTTTTTTCTTTTTCACTGTGTTGACATTTGTACTGATGATCCGGAAGCAGTGGTGAGTAAAGCCGCTGGTGCCTTAGCATAAATCAGAGCCATGGCACCAGCAGTCACTGTGTTCTTCACTGCTGCACAGTCTAAACTTAAAAAAGATTAGGGCGCCTGGGGGGCTCAGTTTGTTGAGTATCTGCCTTTGGCTCAGGTCACATTCCCAGGGTCCACAGATCTAGTCCCATATCAGTCTCCTCACTTGGTGGGGACCCTGCTTCTCCCTCTGCCTCCTGCTCCCCCTGTTCGTGCTCCCTCTCCTGCGCGCACTCTCTCTCTGACAAATAAGTAAAATCTTTTTTAAAAATTAAAATAAAAAACTTTTTTTAAAGATCCAGTTTCACTAAGTGTTCTGATGAAGAAGTGAAAATGAATTTTATTTATCTTGATCTTTCAGAACATGGCTTTTGAATATTTTGTGTGATAAAATGGGAAGTATTTCTACAGGGCTTTTGCTGCATTGGTGTGCAGTGGTACAGCGCTTATCCCAAGGAAAAGTACGGTTGAGTTGCAAGCTGACTACCTGCTTTCTTCATAGGACACTTTTTCTGCTTGATGAAGGTATAATCAACAAACCATGGTCTTTAGATTTAGAGAAACAACTGATTGTATTTGTGCCCAGTGATAATATTGAAATAAAATGAGTAAAAATTAAACTATGATTTTGACAGCTTCCCAGAACTTACTTTTCTGATGCAGTTAGTACTGACATTAACCATTGTGATTCTTTTATTATATTATAATGAAATATGTCAACACTTGAAATCTGTGTGACTTAGTGGACCAGAATTTTTCTAATGACCAGTGCATGATGTAACAAAATCACATTTGGGTAAAAGATTCATTCAGAGTGTAAGGTAAGATAGACCAATGGATTTTAATGTAACAGTGTAAAGAATCCATTGATAAGGTTTTAGATTTCACATTGCAAGTAACCCTTAGAAACTACTGTGCTTTATTTTTTTTAATTGAGGTGCAAGTCACAAACATAGAATTAACCATTTTAATTTGTATGATTGAGGAGCATTTAGTACATTTGCAGTGTTATGCAACCATCTAAATCAAATCCCAGAACAAGTTCATCACCCCAAAAGGAAACCTACATCCACTAAGCCATTACCACCCATTTCTCCTTCTCTCTGCCTCTGGCAACCACTAGGCTCTCTTTTTTTTTTTTTTTAAGATTTTATTTATTTATTTGACAGAGAGAAATCACAAGTAGGCAGAGAGGCAGGCAGAGAGGGGGGACAACCTGCTTTCTTCATAGGACACTTCAAGCCCCCCATTGGGCAGAGAGCTCTCTCTCTCTCTGACAAATAAGTAAAATCTTTTTTAAAAATTAAAATTAAAAACTTTTTAAAGTTTTAAAGTTTTTAAAAGTTTTTTAAAGTTTAAAGCCCAATGGGGGTTTTGATCCCAGGACCCTGAGATCATGACCTGAGCCGAAGGCAGAGGCTTAATCCACTGAGCCACCCAGGCGCCCCCTCAGCTCTCTATCTTGATGGATTTCTCTATTCTGGTTATCTTATGTGCATAGAGTCATACAATATGTGACCTTTTATGTCTGGCTCCTTTTACTTAGCATGTTTTTGAGATAGGTTCACGTTGTAGCAGGTATTGAACTTACAACCCTGAGATCAAGACCTGAACTAAGAGTCAGACCCCCAACTGACTGAGCCATGCAGACATCACAGTACTTTATTACTTTTTATGTGTAATTTTCCACAATAGGAATATACCATATTTTGCTTATCCACACATCAGTTTATGGACAATTGGCTGTTGTGAATAGTACTGCTAAATATGCTTTTGTGTAAGTTTTTGACTGAATCCATCTTTTCAGTTCTTTTGGATATTTACCTATAAATGGTGATCCTGAGTCATATGGTAATTGTTTTTTGGTAATTTTAACTTTCTGAAGAACCACCAAGCCATTTTCCAAAGCAGTTACACCGTTTTAAATTTCCACCAGCGACCTACTGTTCTACAATTCCAGTTTCTCCACATCCTCACCGATACTTAACTATTCTATGTCTTTCTGATCGTAGCGACCCTAATGGGCATGAATTGGTGTTTCATCGTGGTTTTGATTCGCATTTCTCTAAAGACTGATGATGTTCAGCATCATTTCATGTGCTTATTGGCCATTTATATATCATCTTGTTCAAGTTCTTTGCTCACATGTGTTGAAGGTTTTGTTTTTTTTTTTTAAGATTTATTTATTTAGAGAGAGAACAAGTGAGCGTGTACACATGCGGGGGGGGGGGGAGAACAGAGGGAGAGGGGGAGAGAGAATCCTCAAGCAGAGTCCCTGCTGAGCACGAAGCCCAATGGGGGACTTGATCTCATGACCTAAGCTGAAATCAAGAGATGCTTGACCAACTACGCCACCGAGGAGCCCCTGTATTGAGTTTTGAGATATCAAAAATGAAGATATCTATAGTTCTGATCATTTGAAAAGATTGCTAGAATGCCCTTCTCTGGTATCAGTAAGAACTCATGAGTTTTAATATACAGACATATTTATGCACACAGATAGAGGTAGAAATAAATACAGATGTGTGTATATGCACATGTTACATATATTTCCTTTTTATGGGAGGACTTGGAAGCGGTGAGCCATAGCAGTGACCCCACTTGACACCAGATCCTGGTTTCTAAATGCTGTTCTCCAGAACGAAGCCGGAGCTCTGTGGCACCTGGGTGCTGCAGCTGGGTAAGCATCCAGCTCTTCTTTCGGCTCACGTTGGGATCCTGGGTGATGAGACTGATCCCAGGGTCATTAGTTTGGAGCCACACCCGGGGGCCAGGGGCAGGGCACTGGCTGCTTAAAAGGCTCTCCCTCTGTCCCTCACCCAGTCTTTTTTTTTTTTTTTTAAGATTTTATTTATTTATTTGACAGAGAGAGATCACAAGTAGACAGAGAGGCAGGCAGAGAGAGAGAGAGAGGGAAGCAGTCTCCCTGCTGAGCAGAGAGCCCGATGCGGGACTCCATCCCAGGACCCTGAGATCATGACCTGAGCCAAAGGCAATGGCTTAACCCACTGAACCACCCAGGTGTCCTGTCCCTCACCCACTCTTTCACACAGATATGCACTCTCCCCCTACCCCCAAATAAAAATAAATCTTAAAAAAAAAGAAAGAAAGAAAGAAAGAAAGAAACTATTTCCTTAGAAAAATGAATTGGGTAGAGAGAAAAATCACATGGACCTGAATCATCACATAGGTACCAGAAAGTACCAAGTGCTTAAAGATTTTATTTATTCATTGAACAGAGAAATACACAACAAGAGAGGAAGCACAAGCAGGGGGAGTGGGAGAGGAAGAAGCAGACTGCCTGCCCAGCAGGGGAGCCCGATGTGAGGCTCCATCCCAGGACCCTGGGATCATGACCTGAGCCGAAGGCAGACGCTTAACAACTGAGCCACCCAGCCTCCCCTAACAAAATGTTTTAAAAAGAAAAAATGGGGGTGTCTGGGTGGCTCAGTGGGTTAAAGCCTCTGCCTTCAGCTCAGGTCATGATCCCAGGGTCCTGGGATCGAGCCCCACATCGGGCTCTCTGCTCAGTGGGGAGCCTGCTTCCTCCTCTCTCTCTGTCTGCCTCTCTGCCTACCTGTGATATCTGTCAAATAAATAAATAAAAATAAATAAAGTAATAATGATAATAATGGGTTATAATCCACAGGATAAAATAAATATCTAGGCCATGCAGCTATAAATAAGTATTTGAATAAATAGGAGATAGCTGTTTATTACAGTAAAATTCAAATTAATAAATATAGAAGGAGTGATGGAAACATTAGGCAAATAGTAGTAACTGCAGGCAAGAACTGTCTATGAATGCTAAAATTAGTGGGTGGAAGTTTGATGCAAAATGATATTTGGCATAGCCTCAAAAATGTCTCCTCTTGGTACCTTTTCAGTGGAGAAACTTGTGCAACACCAGGGCAGTCAGGTGATTAGTTAATATCACCATAGTGCCACCTGTTGACATCATGTACTTCCTGATAGGATACAACATCACTTTCCGTGATATTTTTGTAAAAAATACATAACCGTGGTCTATGAGAAAATATCAAGTAAACCCAATGTAGGGGCATTTTACCCCAAAACTGGCCAGTGCTCTTCAAAAATGTGAGGTGAAGAGAGTAAGAAAGTGTCACATTTGGAGGAGAGAAACAGGAAACATTATGAGTAGGTGCAGGATGGGGCTGTGGACGGAGGCAGAAGCAGCTGTGGGAGTCCTGCTGTCTGTGGGTAATTAAGCCAGATATTAATGAGATTTGCCAAAAACAAAAAAAATGCCACTCTTCTCACCATATTGTTCTTTTTGGGGGAAAGGGGTTATTTCTTATAAAAGATGTGTCATGTTAAGTTGGAATGTGGGCTTTTTTTTTTTTTCTAATGAATTCACATTTTAAAATTCTGTTTTAATTTCTGATATGGACTGCTGGTAGCTATAGCCCATAATAAACACAATCTGTTTGGAGTCCTTAATTTTTACAAGTGTCCTCTTAAAGGGATCCTGAGGCCAAAAAGTTTTAAGAACCAGGAGAGTGCATCTAACAGCTGCAACCAAGTTCTAAAAATACAGTGGCTCAGGGACGCCTGGGTGGCTCAGTTGGTTAAGCAGCTGCCTTCAGCTCAGGTCATCATCCCGGCGTCATGGGATCGAGTCCCACATCCGGCTCCTTGCTCCGCAGGGAGCCTGCTTCTCCCTCTGACTCTGCCTGCCTCTCTGTCTGCCTGTGCTCACTCTCGCTCGCTCTCTCTCTCTCTCTGACAAATAAATAAATAAATAAAATCTTTAAAAATACAGTGGCTCAAACAATATAGAAAGTATCTCTTTCATGTAATTACCTACGAGGTGGTTCCTGTTGCTTGGTTGTTTCAAGTGGTAGTTTAGGAACTCTATTTCTTTTACATCAGCTTTACTACTGATCCCTAAGACAGTGGTTCTCAGGCAGAGTTGCCTGGAGAACTTGTTAAAACACAATTCCTAGTCCTTCTTCCCAGCATTTTGGAATCATAGGTGTGGGATGGGGCTTGAAAGTTGTATGTCTCAGCAGATCCCCCAGGGGTGCTGATGCCTTTAGGAGGGATATCAGTTTCCAGAGTATTTTCCTTTTCTGCAGCGTTAGAACTGTGTTGCAGCCAATGGGAAGGGGGAAGAGGATGGGAGAGCTTGTCTGCCTTTTATAGTTCTTAGCCAGGAAGTAGCACACATGACTTCCTTTTTATTCCACCGGCAAGAATCTAGCCTAACAGCAGGGAGGCTGGGAAGTGTAGTATAGCTGAACAGGCATGTGACCAGTACTTCTGTTACTGTGGGGAAAAGGGAGAAATAATTTTGGTGGGCAGTGAGCAACAGTGTCACCAAAACATTGGAAGAATAAATACTGAACAGGCTTAATTAACCAGGGAATGTGTTTTAGGGGGGTGTACAGGCATATGTAGAAGTGAGACTGGTTTTTCTTGGAAGATTGGGACAGAGTGCTTGATTAAGAGAGCACAGCAGAAAAGGCCAGGCAGTAAAAGTAGTAACGGAAGCGAAAAGATACTGCAAGAAGGGTGATCAGTTTTATACCATTGGAAGAGCAAGAAGTCAGCTGAGAAACCTAAGGGCCTTGAGATCTTCCCTGTTGGTAATGCTGTTACTTTTGCACTCTAAATCAAACACTGTTTTAGGGACCCTTGGTACCCTGGTTGCCAAGTACCCAAATAGTGTACGTGATCCAGAATTTCCCCTAAAGGGGGGAATGTATATTCATCCTCTCACTTCCCTGGCCCACAAACCCAAATGAAAAATGGGAAGCTAAGATGTTGCTAACCATCTAGAGTAAGGTGGGGGTATTTTATGATGGGGGGTGAGGCTTCTTGCTTTAGAAGCGGGAAGATGTTAATGGACAGGACAGCCCCCAGAAACCTCCATCTGCTTAGGGGCTGAGTGACCCTGAAATAGCAGCGATTACTCAGTTCGGCCAGAATTTTTTAGCATTTGCTCAGTCTTTTTTTTTTTTTTTTTTTTTTTTTTTAAGATTTTATTTATTTATTTGACAGAGATCACAGGTAGACAGAGAAGCAGGCAGGGAGAGATGGGGGAAGCAGTTCCCCACTGAGTGAAGAGCCTGATGCTGGGCTCAGTCCCAGGACCCTGGGATCATGACCTGAGCCAAAGGCAGTTGTCCAACCAACTGAGCCACCCAGGCGTCCCAAGGACCCAGTTATTCTTTTAACAAATAATTATTGAATGATTTTTAAGTGCTAGGAACTTACCTGAGAACTGGTGATGTAACAGTGAACAAAGTAGACAAGTCCTCAATCCATAGACTTGAAAAATCAGTGGGAAAGGAAACGTACAATAAGCAAACGTACACCCTGTCAAAGACTAAGGTAAAGGAGCGCCTGGCTGGCCCAGTTGGAGGAGCACACGACTCTTGTTCTTGGGATTGTGAGTCTGAGCCCCACCTTGGGTATGGAGGTTACTTAAAAATAAAATCTTAAAAATAATAACCAGAACAGAATCTTTGCCCTGCAGGATCTAGACGTGCAGTCTGCTTCCAGTTTGGTGGGAGGCAAGTGGCCGTCCGTTCTGCTCGACAGTCGCAAGTAGAGGACGCAAGCCCATAATCTCTGAATCACTGTTGAGGATAGAATTTATGTGTGGGATTATGTTTGTCCCTTTGAAGTACATGAATTGTCAGGGCGGCTGAGTGGCTCAGTGGGTTAAAGCCTCTGCCTTTGGCTCAGGTCATGATCTCGGGGTCCTGGGATCGAGCCCCGCATCGGGCTCTCTGCTCGCTGGGGAGCCTGCTTGCTCCTCTCTCTCTGCCTGCCTCTCTGCCTGCTTGTAATCTCTCTCTCTCTCTCTCTCTCTCTCTCTCTCTCTCTCTGAAATAAATAAATAAAATCTTTTAAAAAGGAAAGTACATGAATTGTCACGGAGAAACTTTATTAGGCCTACTCTTTGTGGAATAAAGACCAAGCTAGGCTGCTACTTATAATATTCTCCCTTCTCTGTTATGACTTTTAGAGTATTTGGAGCTGTGGCTATTCCTGAGGTATATTCTGGAGAAATTTTTGTGAGGCAGCAGTCTTGTGAGATTTTCCTGTGGCTTGTAGATCCTCTTTGCTCTTTCTGTTGTCATGACCACCTCCTAGCTCTAGTTTCTAGAGCTAAATGCAAAAATGTGGTCATCTTCAGAGGCCATGAATTCAACAGGCTCTGGCTTCTATTAGTCTGTTCATGAGAGTGTGGATGTGGTAAGTACATGCTTTACCTGTGTGCTGCTGTTCTCCTGTGTTGTAGCTATGGAAGATCATAAGTGCCTAAAAGTCTTTCCTGACGGAACAGAACTTTCTAGGTGACCACCACCAGGGATAGGGAGCTGCCTTTACTCGCCATCCTTGGTGTGGTGGAAGGGGTGTGTCCTGGGTACTGCAGTTAGATCCAGAATTTGTGGGGGTTTTGTTGTTGCTGCTGCTGTTTGGGTTTTTGTTTTTTGTTTTGTTTTGTTTTCTTAAAATTTTTATCTTTAAGGGCCCCTGAGTGGTTCAGTTACCACATCACATCGGGCTTCCTGCTCAGTGGGGAGCCTGCTTCTCCCTCTCCCTTTGTCTGCAGCTTCTCCTGCTTGGGCTCTTACTCTGTCAAATAAAAAATCTTTAAAAAAAAAAAAAAATGTTTTAATTATCTTTAATCTCTGTGCCCAACGTGGGACTTGAACTCAAAACCCTGAGATCAAGAGTCACATGCTCCACCTGTTGGGCCAGTCAAGCACCGTTAGACCTAGGTTTTCATCATGACTCTCCTAATTGTGTGTGACCTTCGATCTCCCTGAGTCTCAGTTACCTCATTCATAGGCTGGGTGGCGCTTGTAGGGACCCCACAAGAAGAGTGTGCTGAGGACTAAACCGAATAATGATTCTATGGTTCTTAGCCCCCAGTTTTGTTATTTAGCCATCACTCAACTGTTGTTGTTCTCCTGTTTTGTTTTGTTTTAGATTTTATTTATTTATTTGACAGATACAGATCACAAGCAGGCAGAGAGAGAGAGAGGGAGAAGCAGGCTCCCAGGACTCGATCCCAGGACCCTGGGATCATGACCTGAGTCTAAGGCAGAGACTTTAAGTCACTGAGCCACCCAGGCGCCCCTGTTCTTCTCCTGTTTTCCCTTCCTCTTTGCCCCCAAACACACCTTGACACTTCTACTGAAATGCACTTTCCCCAACTGTTTTCAGTTTTGTGTCATGAATGTATCACCTAAAACATGGTTTATCTGAGAAGAGGCACTTCCAAACACATGTACGAAATGTGTGTAGGAGAAAGTCTTCAGAGCAATACGAAAGATCTCAGCCACCCAAACTCCTCTTTCCCTCTGCCCATCGTTATTAGCCCTGGGATAAAACAGGAGAAAGATTTTTTTTTTCTTTTTAGGTGTTGTTTTAGTAATATTCCTATGGAAACCCTCCATTTGTTTTATATCACATAAAGAAAAATGGAGTTTATAGATAAGTTCTCAAGAAGGTTGGAAAAATGTGTCTCACTCATCCTATTTATTTAATTATATATGCTCTAGATTGCTTACTTGCCTGTTACTTTATGAAGGTTTAGGGCAATCATTTTTTTTTTTTTTAAAGGTTATTTATTAGAGTAGGGGGTGGAGGGGCAGAGGGAGAGGGAGAAGCAGGCTTCTGGGCTGAGCAGAGAGACTGATGACACTGGCCTTTCACAGGACCCTGGGATCGAGTCCCACATCGGGCTCCGTGCTCCGCGGGGAGCCTGCTTCTCCCTCTTACTCTGCCTTCCACTCTGTCTGCCTGTGCTCGCTCTCCCTCTGAAAAATAAATAAATAAAATCTTTAAAAAAAATGCATTTTAAACAAATATCTGTATTAATTCTGGTATAGGTGGCCTGAAACAATATTTAGAGAAACACTGATTTAAAGTCAAAGAGAAATGACAAATCAAAAGGCGTCTTGGGCATCATTCATGAATCACACCTTGGTCTTCATTGTCTTCTATAGACCTATTTCTCCAAACCTGCTGTGGGAAAGGACCAGTTTTTTGTTTTTTTATACAGCAGGGACCAATACAGTGAAATGAATTACTAGAAAAGGAAGATTTTTTAAAGTATACAAGAACGCAAGCCCAGTATTTTATTGTTAGATTCAGCAGTCAAAAAATGACTGTCAAATTAAAATAAAAGTCTCTAAATTCGGGGCGCCTGCATGGCTCAGTGGGTTAAAGCCTCTGCCTTTGGCCTGGGTCATGATCCCAGGGTCCTGGGATCGAGCCCCACATTGGGCTCTCTGCTCAGCGAGGAGCCTGCTTCCCTCTCTCTCTGCCTGCTTGTGATATCTGTCTATCAAATAAATAAATAAAATCTTAAAAAAAAAAAGTCTCTAAATTCTTACTCATGTTGTTACAGAGTGAAAACTAACAGTTCACAGGCCGGTGCCCATCTTCGGGCCACACTTTGAGTAGTGTTGCTCTTCAGAAATGGAAATGATTTTGTGTTGAAACTGGCAAGCTGGATATTGTCTCTTCTGCCGTTCCCAGGAAGTCTGATTTCTTCATCCGTAAAACTGAGACAGTTTTACTACCTTGCCTATCTTCTAGGAACGTAAAACACAACGTATGTAAGAGTATACTGCAAACAGGGGCACCTGGGTCGCTCAGTCAGTTGAGTGTCTGACTCTTGGTTTTGGGTCAGGTCATGAACTCAGGGTCATGGAATCAAGTCCTGTGTTGGGCTCTGCACTCAGCGCAGAGTCTGCTTAAGATTCTCTCTCTTCCTCTGCCCGTCTCCCCTGCTTGTGCTCATGTGCTGGATCTCTCGCTCGCTCGCTCTCGCTCTCTCTCTCCCATCGGACCCCTGGGTGGCTTAGTTGGTTAAGCATCTGCCTTCAGCTCAGGTCATGATCCCGGGGTCTTGGGATTGAGCCCTGCTCAGAGGGAATTCTGCTTCTCTCTCTCTCTCAAATAAGTAAATAAAATCTTAAATAAATATCTTTTTTTTAAAAGATTTTATTTATTTATTTGACAGACAGAGATCACAAGTAGGCAGAGGCAGGCAGAGAGAGGGGGAAGCAGGCTCCCCGCTGAGCAGAGAGCCCGATGCGGGACTCGATCCCAGGACCCTGAGATCATGACCTGAGCCAAAGGCAGAGGCTTTAACCCACTGAGCCACCCAGGCGCCCCTAAATATCTTTTTTTTTTTTTTTAAGATTTTATTTATTTATTTGACAGAGAGAAATCACAAGTAGATGGAGAGGCAGGCAGAGAGAGAGAGAGAGAGGGGGAAGCAGGCTCCCTGCCGAGCAGAGAGCCCGATGCGGGACTCGATCCCAGGACCCTGAGATCATGACCTGAGCCGAAGGCAGCAGCTTAACCCACTGAGCCACCCAGGCGCCCCCCTAAATATCTTTTTTTAAAGTGCATTGCAAACTTAAAAAAAAACAATATAAGTTCTGTTAATTGTCATGGACATTTATCTATCATATCATTGAATAGGGAGTCTGTCAGCAGCTAGGGCTATAGAGAGACACGGTGAGGCGCTCACTATTCAGCTGTGTCATTGCCGCCTAAGGCTGGCAGTATGCATAGCTGATTTAAAATCCAGATCCATAAAAATTTCCTGGTCTTGAGCAGTCTTGCTCTGGATTCTAGTAGCATGCTTACATTTTTAAAGTGTATAACTTGGTGGGTGGGGCGCCTGGGTGGCTCAGTGAGTTAAGCCTCTGCCTTTGGCTTAGGTCATGATCTTAGGGTCCTGGGATCGAGCCCTGCATTGGGCTCTCTGCTCAGCAGGGAGCCTGCTTCCCCCACTCCCCCAACTGCCTCTCTGCCTGCTTGTGATCTGTGTGTGTGTGTGTCAAATAAATACAATCTTTTAAAAACTAAAAAAAAAAAAAAAAAAAAATTGTAGGGACACCTGGGTGGCTCAGTTGGTTAAGCAGCTGCCTTCAGCTCAGGTCATGATCCCAGCGCCCTGGGATCGAGTCCCACATCGGGCTCCTTGCTCCGCAGGGAGCCTGCTTCTCCCTCTGACTCTGCCTTCCACTCTGTCTGCCTGTGCTCGCTCTCACTCTCTCTCTCTTACAAATAAATAAATAAAATCTTTAAAAAAAAAAAATTGTATAACTTGGTGATGTTTCTTTGTAATAATTCCAAACTAAGACATTTTGAAAGGATGTAGCATACTTCTCTAACAGGTTTAAAGCATTCTGGAGTCGGGCGCCCTTTTGAGTTGGGAGTTTCTGGTACTCCTGTTAGGGCCCTTTACTGTTAATCCTAGAGCAGATCGTCCCTTCTCTCAGCTGGCTTCCGGTCTCGTCTTGTTCTCCAACCCCACACTCTTTCTTTCCCTCTCGTCTACCTGGCCCCTCCTCTCAGAGTGTTAGAGAGGTAGATAGATACGGATCCTTGAAGCCAGGAATTCATTCAACAGAGTGATTTTTGAGTGCCTTACATGTATGGGTTAGGTGCAAGAGGTAAGTAAATGAAGAAGACATGGTTCCTGACCTCTGGGATCTCACAGGTTTTTAGCGGAAATGGACAAGTAATTTAGTAATGAGACAGGTGTGACGTGTCAAAAATGTTTTGAGAACACTGAGGAAGGAAAATACTGCCTGGGAGAATGGGGAAGCTTTCCTAGATAGAGCGGTCCTTGTAAATTTACCCTCTAAACTGAAGCACTGACAAAGGGGAAAGGGATGCTTTTTACATTTTGAGGGGCGGTAGGCATAAACTGGTACTGTTCCACGCAGACTAGTACACACTGTCCCCCTATCTGTAAAAGAAATGTCTTTGTGTGGTGTTAGAGTAAAAGTTGAAAGATTTACTAGGAAAATGTCACACAGTAAAGCTTGGCAGCATGAGAGAGTGTGTAGGTGTGCCTGGCCCATAAGATACTTAAGGGTAGGAATGGCAGGAGGTAAGGAGATGAATTGGAGCCAGACGACGTAAGGACCAATGTGCTGCTGTTGCAGGTAATGGGAAGTCTTTGATACTAAGGCTGAGATGGCAAGGTTACACTTTTCTTTTTCCTTTCTTCCTCTCTCTCTCTCTCTGGTCACTTTGCTGGCTCTCTGAAAGATGAATGGGTGGGGGCAGGTGCCTTACATGCTGAGACCGCAAGGTCATGGAATGTGTTTGCTGTAGATTAGGAGAGAAAAGATGCTATTCTGAAGGATGGCAGGAAGGTTGAAAGAATGGAGAGACTCTGGAGATATTTAAAGCTTTAGAGAGACTTAGACTAGTGGGGAAAAAGTCACTCTGCTCTGCTTCTAGGACACCTGCTCCTGGCTTCCTTCGGCCTCACAGACCACTTCCCATCTTAGTTGCTTGTGTTCTCTTCAGTTTGTAAATGTTGGACTCTTCTCTGTTTGCGCTCACGCTTTCTATGATTTTGTTGTAGCTTCGCTTGAGCTTGTGTCTCAGCCAGTCCCAGCACACCGTGTTAGAGAGGTGCACTTTTCATTTTTCTCCCATTAGTGACCATTTCTACGGAAGACATTATCACTCGTTCACACGCCTGCAGAGATAGAAGACCTGGAGTCAGCCTGCACGGGCTTCTCAGACTCCACATCCCGGGCATCTGTATTTCTCTGTTCCTTCTTTGTTTTCCTTTTTTTTAAATTAAGATTTTATTTATTTCTTTGCCAGAGAGCGCGTGTGAGAGAGAGCACAAGCAAAGGTAGCATCAGAGGGAGCGGGAGAAGCAGGCTGTGCACTGAGCAGGGAGCCCAGTGCGGGGCTCGATCCCAGGACCCTGGAATTATGACCTGAGCTCAAGGTGTAGATCGTACCTGATATTCCTGAGTCAAGGCCATACCTGATTTGGCCTCGAGATTACCTCGCCTACCTCATTTCCTACCACTCTCTGTCGTGGATATGGCATTTCATCTAGTTTGTTTGTTGGTGTTTTTAACTGTTTCTTGTACTTACTGAGCACCTGTCTCTGGCAGCATTCATTGTCTCTCAGATGCATCCAGATTTCACTTCCCACCCAGTTCAGGAGGTAGGACTTTCCTGATTGTGCCCTAACAGTAGTCTCCCCCACCAATGCTCTCTAACCCATTTTCATGCTTAACCTTCTTAAAGGTCCTATCCCTACTTTACATATGTATGTTTTCTCTACTGTTTTCTCTTTCCCACTGGAATGTTCAGCCCAGGAGGGTAGAGACTTTGTTCAACATTGTGTCCTCAGTGCCAGAATAATGCTAATAATAAGTAGGAGGCATTTCATAAATACTGTATTTCATAGAATCTAAGGTGCTTTCATGCTTGGTCCAGGCACGCCCCCTCCCAGGACCTCTATCCACCGACTGGAAGCTCCTGCACCCCAAATTTTTTGGATTCTGCGGAAGCTTCGTCAATAGTCTGGATGGATCATTAATTACGTTTCCAGCCCCTGTCTGGAGGATGGGGATGGAGAGGGAGTTTCGAGCTCCTAAGGACCCACCCAGATACGTCTCATTAGAACAAAAGATGCTCCTAGTGTTCTTATCACTTAGGAAGTGACAAGAGCTTTAGTAACTCTGTGCCGGGGGGTGGGAGGGTGGGCAGAATTCCCTCACGGAGCCCGGCAGTAACCGGATCCACGGTCCAGGAGGGCTGTCCGTGCCTCCCACCACACTGCTGCTCGCTATGGCGCACTTTGCATCCTTGTGCCGCCTCACTTTCTGTTCTCTGTGGTCAAGTGAAAGGCCTCCTTCTGGAAAAGGAGTCTGTTCTGTTCATGCCCCCCCCCCCCTTTTCAGTTAATCTAAAAACTTTTCAATTTTTAATAAAAATGGAAATGTTTAAATATATATAAAAACAGACTAGAACAATAAACAGCTATGTAACTAGCATCTTCAGTTAACAGTACACATTTTGCCATATTTGCTTCATTGGTGTGTAGCATATGCATAGTGTTTCTGAACTATTTCAAAGTAAACTTTAGACTTGACTTCTAGATATTGAAGATATTGCCGTGTTAAACAGAATAATGCCCCTTCCTGCAAGATAGCCACTTTCTAATTACTAGAATCTGTGAATGTGTTCCACTTTCCTGGCAAAGGGGAATTAAGATAGCAGATGAAATCAAGGTTACTAATCAGCTGACCTTAAAATAAGGATAGTGGTCCAGATTATCCACGTGGGCCCACTGTAATTGCAAGGGTCCTTAACATGGAGAAGGGCAGAAGACAGTCAGAAAGATGACAGCTTGAGGAGGAGACGAGCCCAGCCCATCACTGATGACTTGAAGGATGGAGAAATGGCCATAACCCCAGGAAAGCAGGCAGTATCCAGCTGGGAAAGGTAGGAGAATAGATTTTCCTTCAGAGACCCCGGAAGGAATGTGGCAGACCTCCCTGCTGATGCCCGTAACTTAGCCAGCAAGACCCATTCAAAACCTCTGACTTCAGACCGTAGGGTAATAAATTCGCATTGCTGAAGCCTCCAACTTTGTGGTAGTTTCTTACACGGCCATAGAAATGCTTCTCCAAAAAGATCAAAATTTCCTGTTCCACCACAATGCCCTTTTTCATAGCAGCTCTGGAAGAGAGCGTCTCTCTACGCAAGATCTGCATTTTAGATTTCTCATGTTGTTCCCATATGGTATCCTCTAGCTGGCTTTCTGATTCTCTGTATTTCTTGCAAAGTGGATTTCATTGTGAAGGTTACTTGTTTTTGGCAAAAACACTTTATGGGAGATTCTGTGTACTTCCTGCTGTATCATACCAGGAGGCATGTCCAACCTGAGATTTCACCCTCTGCACTTTGGGGTCTGACCCCTGGCTTCCGTTGACAGCAGGGTCTCTCCATCACCAAAATATGGTTTTCCCTTCGCACTTAGCAGTATGTGGAGTTATTTTGTTTATTGAAGCTGGAAGGCCTATCTGCTCTGAAAAGTTACTAAAGTAGTTATTAAAAATATAAAATTAGGGACGCCTGGGTGGCTCAGTTGGTTAAGCAGCTGCCTTCGGCTCAGGTCATGATCCCAGCGTCCTGGGATCGAGTCCCACATCGGGCTACTTGCTCCGCAGGGAGCCTGCTTCTCCCTCTGACTCTGCCTTCCACTCTGTCTGCCTGTGCTCGCTCTCACTCTCTCTCTCTCTTACAAATAAATAAATAAAATCTTTAAAAATATATATATATATAAAATTTATACTTTCAGATTATCATTTTGACTCTGGAGTATGGCAGTCCACATAACCTTAAAATCTTTTGTAATTCCATTACAAAACACCTAGTAAGGGGGACCTGGGTTGCTCAGTCGTTAGGCATCTGCCTTTGGCTCAGGTCTGGATCCCAGATCGAGCCCCGCATCGGGCTCCCTGCTCAGGGGGAAGCCTGCTTCTCCCTCTCCCACTCCCCCTGTTTGTGTTCCTTGTCTCTTGCTCTCTCTCTGTCAAATAAATAAATATTAAAACAACAACAACCTAGTAGTATTGGATAAAGTGTAACAAACTTTTTTTTTTTTTTCCTTAAGTGAACTTCCTCTTAAATGCACAGCTAAGCCTGGAAGAAATAAGGGAAATCCTCAGGAGCAACAAGTGAAAGGGGAGCGGAGAATGAGAGAGAGAGAGAGAGAGTGTGTGTGTGTGTGTGTGTGTGTGTGTATGACTTAGTGCTGGGACAGTTCTGGGGGCTTTCCCAGTCTCGGGCACCAGAAGACTTGTTTTTAATGCTTTAGTGATTGGGGTCCAGAGACAAAGCATTATGCCTGGCACAGAGTTAGAGATGAGAACCCCCTTGTAAGGCCAGGAGGTCACAGGGAGATGACCATTAAAAAATTCCATCTCCTAGTTGAGAGAAACAAGGAAACTTCTGTCACACTCCGGGTTCTGATTAGGAATGGGTGGGAGTACCCCCTGAAAATTTAAGTACAGGCCTGCACTCATACAGGCTTAAATTATTTTCATCTGGAGATCCCCAAGCTGAGAAATAAATATAAAAAAATTATTTGGAACCCTTTATTCCTTTGGTGTAGCTGGCAGAAGCATATGAAATACTCTGAAGGAAAAGGTGCACAATCCAAATCACACAGGATTCCTACAGATAAAGTCACAATGAAAACAAGGCTCACAATAGAAAATGACAAAAGGCACAAGAAACAATTAATTCATTTACCAACAATACGTCACTGTTAAAAAATCAGTAGGAACTGAAACTTCAGATAATAAATCTCTCTTTTTTAAAGATTTTATTTATTTGACAGTGAGAGAGGGAACACAAGCAAGGGGAGTGGGTGAGGGAGAAGCAGGCCTCCCGTGGAGCAGGGAGCCCAATGCAGAGCTCGATCCCAGGATGTTGGGATCATGACCTGAGCAGAAGACAGGCGCTTAACGACTGAGCCACCCAGGCGCCCCAAATCTCTTGATTATAGCTTAAAAAATAAGTATATTTAAAGTATATTAAGTGTAAAGATTTTGAAAGAATAGAAAAAACAATTGGGGGGAGACAGATTTGAAAAAACCAAATAGAATATCTAAAAATGCAGAATATGGTCTTCTGTTCAGCAGGCCAGACACTCAGTAAAATGAGGGGCGGGGACCTCTCCCAAACAGCTAAACATTTTAATGGGCGGAAAACGGGTCACCAAATATAAATGTGGAATATGAGTCATCAAAAGGAAGGAAATCTTGCCTCTTTCGACAACATGGATGGACCTTAAGGGCATTATTCTGAGGTAAGTGAGACAGAGAAAGGTACCTTCTCACTTACATGAGGAATCTAAACAAAACCAAAAACTTTGAATAGATTGATGGTTGCTTGTGGGGATGAGTGGATGAAATGGGTGAGGCTGCTCAAAAGGTACAAACTCCTAATTACAAAATAGGTTCTGGAGATCTTTTTAATCACGGAGATGTGGCGTTTGCATGGGGTGACCATAGCTGATAATACTGTGTGAGACATTTGAGAGTTGCTAAGCGAGTGGATTATTCCTTTTTTAAATTTTATTTATTTGACAGAGGGCAGGGGGAGCAGCAGAGGCAGAGGGAGAAGCTGACTCCCCGCTGAGCAGGGGCCCGACGTCAGGCTCAGTCCCAGGACCCTGAGATCATGACCTGAGCTGAAGGCTTAATGACTGAGCCACCCAGGTACCCCCCTCGGATGATTCTAATTGTATCCAAAGTTGATATGTTCTGCAGTAGATGAGTAAAGTTAAGAACTCGGAAGATGTGGGGCGCCTGGGTGGCTCAGGTCATGATCTCAGGGTCCTAGGATGAGTTCCGCATCTGGCTTTGCTCAGCGGGGAGTCTGCTTCTTCTTCCTCCGCCTGCCCCTCCCCTTACTTGTGTGTGCGCTCGCGCTCGCGCTCGCGCTCTCTCTCTCTCTGTCTCTGTCTCTGTCAAATTTTTTTTAAAAACCCTCAGAAGGTATGTTTGTTAAATAGCATATTCAGCATAGCTAAAGAAAGAACAAGGAGCGATAGGAGGAAATTATGCAGAATGCAGCATCAAGATAGAAAGAAATGGAAAACATGACAAAAAGATTGAGAAATGGAGACCAGAATAAGATGGTCCAAGATAAATGTCATAGGGGTTCTAGGATAGGATAGGAAAAATGAGATGGTAATATGCTTAAAGAGATAATAACTGAGAATTTTCCAGAATTGCTAAATATATCAGTCTTCAACTTCAGGAAAAAATAGCGAATTTTGAAAGGAGCAATAAAACGAAACACATTAGAACACACTAATAATACTGAATCTTGTAAAACGTCAAAGACAAAGAACTAATGAAAGCAGCCAGGGAGGAAGAAACATTACCGCAAAGGAATGAAAATTAGACTTCAGTCAGACTTCTCAAACACCAAGAAAATGTAAGGAAAGTAGTATTTTCAAAGTTTCAAAGAGAAAAGATAAGTGAGTTAGAACTCTGCTCATTCTAAAATGAGGATGAAGTAAACATTTTCAGGGAGACTTGAATGTGTTCAGCAGCTAGGTATTTTTTTTTTTTAATTCGTTTTAAAAAATTCTTTATTTAAAAAAATTTTTTTTAAAGATTTAATTTATTTATTTGACAGAGAGTGATCACAGGTAGGTAGAGAGTTGGCAGAGAGAGAGAGAGAGAGAGGGAAGCAGTCTCCCTGCTGAGCAGAGAGCCCGATGCGGGACTCCATCCCCGGACCCTGAGATCATGACCGGAGCCGAAGGCAGCAGCTTAACCCACTGAGCCACCCAGGCGCCCCTGTTTTTAAAAATTTTAAAAATAATGTATTATTGGTTTAGAGGTACAGATCTATGATTCCTCAGTTTTTGTTTTTGTTTTTAAGATTTTATTTATTTATTTGACACAGAGAGATCACAAGCGGGCAGAGAGGCAGGCAGAGAGAGGAAGGGAAGCAGGTTCCCCGCTGAGCAGAGAGCACGATGCAGGGCTCGATCCCAGGACCCTGGAATCATGACCCAAACCGAAGGCAGGTGCTTAACCCACTGAGCCCCCCAGGCACCCCTCACCTTTGTTTTTAAAGGATATTATTCTGGGTATGGTATTTTAGGTTGTCAGGTTTGTTTCTTCCTCTCTTTGTCTTTTCTTTTGCCTTGTTTCCTACAAGAAATCTGGAATTATCCTTATTTTTACATAATCGATCTTCCCCTTGCCCTGCCCTGGCTACTTTTAAGTTTTTGTAGCAGTTCTAAGCAATTTAATTATGTCCCTTGGGATATAGTTTTCATGTTCCTTGTGCTTGGGGTTTATTGAGATTCTTGAATTTGTAGGTTTATAATTTTCACTGTTTATTCTTTTTTGGTCATTACTTATTCATATGTTTTTTCTGTCCACTCCTATAACTCTTTGAGCAACTCCAGTTGTCTGGATATTAGGCTGCTTAAAGTTGTTCCCCAGCTTTAGGGCGCCTGGGTAGCTCAGTCAGTTAGGCATCAGCCTTTGGCTCAGGTCATAATTCCAGGGTCCTGGGATGTCTGCTCTTTCCCCCTGCCTATGCACACATGCACTCTCTCTCTCTCTCAAATAAATTAATAAAATTCTTTAAAAAATATATATATATTCTTTTAAAAAAAAGTCTCCCAGTCCCCTCATGCTCTTCTTATTTATTCTTTCCGACTGTTTTGAGGTCATTTTTATTACTACCTCTCCTGGTTCGTTAATTTTTTTTTTCCCTGTAATCACTAATCTGCTTTTAAAATCAGTGCATTTTAACTTCTTTATTGGATCTTTTTTTACGTACCACACAATTCACCTATTGAGTGTGCAGTGTAGTGGTTTCAGTGTATTCACAGAGTAGTACAACTATCCCCACACTCTAAGATTAGAACATTTTCATCACCCCAAAAAAGAAACCTCTGGGGCACCTGGGTGGTTCAAGTGGTTGAGCATCTGCCTTCGGCTCAGGTCATGATGTCTGGGTCCTGAGACTGAGCCCTGCGTTGGGCTCTCTGCTCAGCAGGAGCCTGCTTCTGCCTCTCCTTTCGCCCCTCCCTTATCCTCTGCCACTGCCCCCCCACTCGTGCTTGCTCTCTCCCTCTCAAATGAATAAATAAAAAATCTTTAAAAAAAGAAAGGAAGGAAGAAACCTCTGACCCAGCAGCAGGCATGATGCATTGTGACCCTCTCTTCAGCTATGGGCAGCCACTGGTCTACTTCCTATTTCCATTGACTTGCCTATTCTGGACTTTTCATATAAATGGAGTCATACAATAGATGGCCATTTGTGACTGACTTCCATCACTTAGGTAATGTTTCTAAGGTTCATCTGTATTGTAATTCTTATCAGTACTTCATTCTTTTTTGTGACCATATAATACTCCGTTTTACAGGGTCGCGACATTTTGTTGATTCATCAGTTGACGGACATTTGGGTTGTTTCCACTTTTCAGCTGTAGGAATAATGCTGCGGTGAACATTGGTGTACAGATTTTTGGGTGGGAATAGTATTTTCAGTTCTCTCGGGTGTATGCCTAGCAATGGAACTGTGGGTCATATGATAACTCTGTGTTTAACTTGGTGAGGAACCGCCGAGCTTTTTTCCAAAACTGATTGTACCATTTTCCATTCCCAGCAGCAGTGTGTGAAGATTCCCGTCTCCCCGCAGGCTCCTCAACGCTTCCTGTGTTGTTTGTGACTGGTGTCTCTCTGCAGCGGTCACCTCTGTGGTACTCTGTGCTTTCACTAGACCTCCGCTCCGTCTCCTCTGCTCCCGAGCCGGCCTGGCTCTGCCTCAGTTCCACCTGTGCACACCGTGTCTTAGAAGCGCCCCTAAGACCATAAAGGAGGGCAGTTGGCGAGCTTACCTTGTTTGTGTCCTGTTCCTGCGGGGCCACTGCCTTTGTTGTCCGATGTCCAGTGTCTTGAAAACCTGTCTCATGTATTTTTGTCTGGGCCGTTGTTATTTCAGGTAGGAGGGTAAATCCGCCCCTGTTAACACCAACTTGGCCAGAAGTAGACTTCGCAGCATTAAACATCAACAAATTGATACTTAATGTTGAACTGGAGAATGGATTACTAAATCGTATATTTTTGCAATGGAGTTCTACACAGCAGTTAAAACAAATGAAGTAGGACTTCATACATTTACTTGGATAAATTTTAAAAAAATTAAAAATGGGGGCACCTTGGTGGCTCAGTGGGTTAAAGCCTCTGCTTTCGGCTCAGGTCATGATCCCAGGGTCTTGGGATGGAGCCCCGCATCGGGCTCTCTGCTCAGCGGGGAGCCTGCTTCCCCCTCTAGTCCCACCCCCTCTCTGCCTGCCTCTCTGCCTATTTGTGATCTCTGTCTGTCAAATAAATAAATAAAATCTTAAAAAAAACAACAACTTTAAAAATGAACATTGAAAGGCAAATGGAAAAGGACATGTACAAGAGCCTACTTTCTAAACTATAATTTATAAAAGTACACAAACTGTACCATACATTATTTAAAGATACTTATGCAGTAATCTTGTAACAGTATCCATGGAAATGATAACAAACTCATCAGAATAATGCCTTTCTCTGGGGAGAGGAGGAGGTGGGGAATGGATTGGGGGTGTAGTTATCCAGGGTGCTTTGAATGTATCTCTAAGTGTTTAATTTCACTAAAAGTAAGTTAGGAAGCCACATATGTAACAAATGACCAGGGCCTAACTATGTGAAGAACTCTTAGAACTAAATAGGTAAAACAATCCAGTTAGAACACGGCCAGAAAACATGAACAGAGGGGTTCTCACAAAAGAGGATTTATTTATTTATTTATTTATTTATTTATTTATTAAGATTTTATTCACTCATTTGACAGGCAGAGATCACAAGCAGGCAGAGAGAGAGAGAGAGGAGGAAGCAGGCTCCCTGCTGAGCAGAGAGCCCGATGCGGGACTCAATCCCAGGACCCCGGGATCATGACCTGAGCTGAAAGCAGAGGCTTTAACCCTCTGAGCCACCCAGGTGCCCCTCACAAAAGAGGATTTACAGATGGCAAATAAACACATAGAAGGATATGCAGCATCACTAGCCTTTAAGGAAATACAAATGAAAACTATGGTGAAATATCACTACACACCTCTCAGAATGGGTTAAACAGCAAACAGTGACACCACCAAATGCCAGTGAGGATATGAAGAAACTGGACTTGTCAAACATTGCTTATGGGATTATATAATGGGCCATCCATGCTAGGAAACAGATGGGTGGTTTCTTATAAAGCTAAACATTAATTTTCTATATTACTCAGCAGTAATAACACTCTTATGCATTTATCCCAGAGAAATGAAAACTTGTGTTTCTGCAGAAACTTGTATGTGAATATTCATAGCAGCTTTGTTATGGCAAAAAAAAAAAACCAAAAACAAAAACAACAAAAAAATAAACACCACAAAACTGTTTCAACTCCATTGCCCTTCAGCAGTGCAATAAGTAGGGTACATTCTGACCATGGGCTACTAGTTGGCAATAAGAAGGAATGGACTATTGGTACATGCAAAAATTTGGACGAATCTCAAGGGAATTCTACTAAAAGCCATTTTTTTAAAAAGCCAACCCCAGGGGTGCCTGAGTGGCTCAGTCATTTAAGGGTCTTAATCTTGGTTTCAGCTCAGGTCATGATCTGGGGGTCCTGGGCTGGAACTGCACATCAGGTTCCACACTCAGTGTGGGGTCTGCTTGGGATTCTCTCTCCCTCTCCTTCTGCCCCTCCTGCTTCGGTTCTTTCTCTCGTGTGTACATGCTCTCTCAAATCTTTAAAAATAAAAAAAAATTTTTTTTTAAGCCAGCCCCAATAAAAGTTTTTTAAAAAGTAATCTATACATCTTCCCCCATTTTACTTGGATACGTTTGTCCTTACTTAGTTCCCAATGTCACCACGTTCGTAGGTGCCTGGATCCTCCATAGTCAAGACAGAGAATAGTTCTATCACCTCAGACCCACCCTGTCACTGCCCCCTGCCAACTACGCGCCAACCTGGTGATCACCGATCTCTTTTCCATATCTAAAGGGTTATCCTTTTTTTTTTTTTAAGATTTATTTATTTATTTATTTTGAGAGAGAGGGAGAGAACACACGTGTGCCCAGGACGGGAGGAGGCCAGGGGAGAGAAAAACTTAAGCAGACTCCATGCTGAGCTCCGAGCCAGACTCGGAGCTCAATCTCATGACCCTTAGATTGTGACCGCGTCAAAATTAAGTCATCTGGCGCTTAACCAACTGAGCCACCCAGACGCCTCAGGGGTTTGCCTCTTTTTTTTTTTTTTTTTTAAGATTTTATTTACTTAATTGGCAGATAGAGACCGCGAGAGAGGGAACACAAATGGGGGGAGTGGGAGAGGGAGAAGCAGGCTTCCGCTAAGCAGAGCTCAATCCCAGGACCTCAGGATCCTATCTGAGCCGAAGGCAGATGCTTAACCTACTGAGTCCCCCAGACATCCCAGATCTATAGATTATATCAACGTTGATATCCTGGTCATGGTGTTGGGGGAGACTAGGTAAAGGGTACATGGAATCTTTCCTGCAAGATTTCTTGAAACTTCCTGTGACTCTACAATTACCTCAGAAAGTTAAATTAAGGGGCTCCTGGGTGGCTCAGTGGGTTGGAGCCTCTGCCTTTGGCTCAGGTCATGATCTCAGGGTCCTGGGATCGAGCCCCACGTCAGGCTCTCTGCTCGGCAGGGAGCCTGCTTCCCCCTCTCTCTGCCTGCCTCTCTGCCTGCTTGTGATCTCCACTGGTCAAATAAATAAATAAAATCGTTTAAAAAAAAAAAGAAGAAAGAAAGTTAAATTAGAAAAATAAAATAGAGGTGAAGCGAAAACTTGTGTGCGGTGAGATTCCCCCGACTCCGCGTTGTGTCCGTTTGGAAGGTGGGTCAGAGAGAGAAATCAGAAAAATACTGGAAACAGTAAGAATTGAAAGTATTTTTTGATAACTTACTAATATTCATTTAAAAGTCTTTGGATTTGGGGAATCCAAATCCTGGAATATGACTTTTGATCCTTGAGGTTGTGAGTTTGAGCCCTACGTTGGGCGTATAGGTTGCTAAAAAAAAAAAACAATTAAAGTCTTGGGGCGCCTCGGTGGTTCTGTGGGTTAAAGTCTCTGCCTTCAGCTCGGGTCGTGATCTCAGGGTCCTGGGATCGAGCCCCGCATCGGGCTCTCTGCTCTGCGGGGAGCCTGCTTCCTCCTCTCTCTCTCTGCCTGCCTCTCTACTTGTGAGCTCTGTCTATGAAATAAATAAATAAAATCTTTTTTTTTTTAATTAAAGTCTTTAGATTTTAAAGTTTTTTTATAAGAGATACTTATTTTAGAGAGCGAGAAAGCATGTGTGAGCAGGGGAGCGACAAAGGGAGGAGACAAGCAGACTTCCCACTGACTGGGGAACCGGATGGGGGGTGTGAGGCTCCGTCCCAGGAACCCTGAGATCGTGACCTGAGCTGAAATCAAGAGTTGGAGGCTTAACTGACTGGGCACCCAGGTGCCCCGAAAAGTCTTAAGATTTTTTAAAAGTATCAGAATTTGTAAGAAGGGTATATATATTTTGTATGTTTATATGAATATATATCTTACACAGAGGTGTATATTATATATATAATATGTGTTAAGTACTTAAAAAACAAAAAAGAAGCTCCACACCCAACATGCAGCTTGAATCCACGGCCTTGAAATCAAGAGTTGCGTGCTCCTCCGGCTGACCCAGCCAGGCATTCCGAAACAGCTTATTTTTTATGTGTTAAATAACTAATCTTCGACAAAGCAGAAAAGAATGTCCAATGGAAAAAAGATAGTCTCTTCAACAAATGGTGCTGGGAAAACTGGACAGCCACATGCAGAAGAACGAAACTTGAACCGCTTTCTTCCACCACACACAAAAACAAATTCAAAGTGGATGAAAGAGCTGAATGGAAGACTGGAATCCATCAAAACCCTAGAGGAGAAGGCAGATGGCTACCTCTTTGACCTCGGCCACAGCAACTCCTTGCTAGACACATCTCCAGAGGCAAGGGAAACAAAAGCGAAAATGAACTACTGGGCTTGCGTCAAGATGAAAAGCTCCTGCACAGCAAAGGAGACAGTCAACACAAGGAAAAGACAGCCAACAGAACAGGAGAAGGTTTGCAAATGACCTGTCAGGCAAAGGGCTGGTATCCAAGATCTATGGAGAACTAATCAAACTCAACACGCAAAACACAAAAAATCCAATCAAGAAATGGGCAGAAGACATGAATAGACAGCTTTTCAAAGAAGACATCCAAAGGGCCAACAGACGCATGAAAAGATGTTCAGCATCACTCGGCATCAGGGAAATACAAATCAAAACCACGATGAGGGGCACCTGAAGCACTCAGTGGGTTAAGCCTCTGCTTTCAGCTCAGGTCATGATCTCGGGGTCCTGGGATCGAGCCCCACATCGGGCTCTCTGCTCAGCCGGGAGCCTGGTTCCTCCCTCTCTCTCTGCCTGCCTCTCTGCCTACTCGTGATCTCTGTCTGTCAAATAAATAAAATCTTTTAAAAAAAAGAAAAAAGAAAAAAACACGATGAGACCCCACCTCACACCAGTCAGAACGGCTAAAACAAGTCAGGAAACGACAGATGCTGGCGAGGATGCGGACAAAGGGGAATCCTCCCACGGTGTTGGTGGGAACGCACGCTGGTGCAGCCGCTCTGGAAAACAGCATGGAAGTTCCTCCAAAAATTGAAAATAGAGCTACCCTACGACCCAGCAATCGCACTACTAGGGACTTACCCACAGGATACAAATGTAGTGATCCGAAAAGGCACGTGCACCCCAGTGCACAGCAGCAGCATCCACAGTAGCCAAACTGTGGCCCAGATGCCCCATCGACAGATGAACGGTAAAAGCAGATGTGGCATATGTATGCGAGGGAATGCTATGCGGCCGTCAGAAAGAATAAAATCTTGCCATTTGCAGGGTACCTGGGTGGCTCAGTCATTAAGTGTCTGCCTTTGGCTCAGGATTTGCAGTGATGTGGATGGAACTAGAGTACATCATGCTGAGCAAAATAAGTCAGAGAAAGACAAATACCATAGGATTTCACTCATGTATGGGATTTAAGAAACAAAACAGATGAACATGGGGAAGGGAAGGGAAAATAAAATAAGATAAAAACAGAGAGGGAGTCAAACCATAAGAGACTCTTAACTATAGGGGATAAACTGAGGGCTGCTAGAGGGAAGGGTTAGGGGGATGGCTTGGGTGGGGGCTGGGCGTTACGGAGGCACTTGTGACGAGCTCTGGGTGTGGTAGGTAAGTGATGGATCACTCACTTCTACTCCTGACACCAATATTCACTATATGTTAACTAGAATTTTTAAAAAATTTTAAAAGGGAGGGCGGCTGGGTGGTTCAGTGGGTTAATCCTCTGCCTTCGGCTCAGATCATGGTCTCAGGGTCCTGGGATCGAGCCCCGCATCGGGCTCTCTGCTCGGCAGGGGGCCTGCTTCCTCCTCTCTCTCTCTCTGCCTACTTGTGATCTCTGCCTGTCAAATAAATAAATAATCTTTAAAAAAATGTTTTTTTTAAAGGAATACTGCTTTGCTTTTATATAACTATAGGCTTAAATTTCATCATTTTTCAAAATTGGTGGGGAGGTTTTTTGTTCTGATTTGTTTTGTTTTGTTTTTGAGTAGGCTCAACACCCAGCATGGGGCTCAAGACTTAAAACGCCGAGATCGAGAGTCCCATGCTCTACTGACCAGGCCAGCCAGGTGCCCTGAAAATTGGGGCTTTGTAACTTAACTGACAATTAAAATTTTTCTATTCATTCTCTGATGTGGTTAGTTGGGAAAGCAAATGTGAGAGGAGCATTGTATGTCGGCTGGCGAACAGCGGTCACTCAGCCGATGTTTGTCTGGTTCGTGCTTCCTCTCCAGCCTCCACCGTCTGCTCTCTCAGGGTCCTCTGAGTCTTCGCTGCAGATCTGGGTTTTGGTTCGGGGCTAACAGTAAGATGAAAGCTTGACAATCGTGAGGCTGGAGCTGTGACCACCTGACCATTCTTTCTTTTCACAGGGGCAGCAGCAGATTGAAACTGGGCGTTTTTCGCCTGTAATTGTTAGACATCAGCGTTGGGGCTCTCCTTTAGTTTGCTGAGAGGTCCTGTTTTCCTGGTGTTTCCTCCAGCTCTCTGTCCGTTTCTTAGTTTCCTCCAACCCTTAAATGTCGGTGCTGCCCAGGGATCTATGCTGGGCCCTCTTTTCTTGTGACTCTGTCTTTTTTTCTGGGCAGCGTTGCTCAGCGCCCATCCATTACTTCCATTACCTCCTCTGCCTGTACAAGTATCTGTCTCCAGCCCTGGCCTGAGCACCGGCTCTTCAGTTTGCGTGCTGCGTGCCCCGATCATTGGATGCGTCCACCTCAGTGTCACATCGGCACTTCTGACAGTTTTCCATGAAGATAGTTTAGTTTAGGTAAGGGATAACCTGGCTCCAACTGGCTTACACATTAAGCGAGTTTATTGGCCTGTGTAACTGGCGTGAATCCACGCTAGCTCTGGGGCAGTTTGAGGTGTGGCCCAGCTCCAGGATTCTCTCCCATCTCCGTGTGGCTGGTGCAGTGTCTCCTCTGTCCACAAGTGACCTGCCTTCCTCATGGTCTCAAGACGGCTGCCAGCAGCAGCACACCAGGACTGCATATTTTCACATTCATACTCAGAGGAAGAGAATATAGGACTGGGTAGGACCTGGTGGCTGAGACTTAAGTCAGGAAGTGTCAGGGATGATTCCCAGGCTTCTGGCTTTTGTCTGTGGATGAGTTCAGCCCTCTTCATTGAAGTATGAGAAAAGCAGGCTGTAGGAAGGCAGAGAAGATGAGTTCGTGTGAGCACCCAAGTTCTTATTTTAGTTACATGCACATCTTCTGTCAGAATGAAATTGTTAGCAGTGACCTAGGGGCTTCTGGGTGGCGCAGTCATCAGGTGTCTGCCTTCAATTCAGGTCATGATCCCGGGATCCTGGGATCGAGCCCCAATCAGGCTCCCTGCTCAGTGGGAGGCCTGCTTCTCCCTCCCTCTGTTTGTGTTCCTGCTCTCGCTGTCATTCTGTCAAATCAATAAATAAAATCTTAAAAAGAAAAAGAGACAGTGACCTAATCTTTTTTCCCCTTTATTCCTGCCAGCTAACCATGAGCTGGACACATAGTATTCTTGGTGTTTGGGGCGGGGGCAGGGGGGGTGTGTGCATTCACAAATACCCAGCACCGCTTCCCATGGTTCTCCAGGTTCTCCAGCTCTGGTCCGTCAATCTGTGTAACAGATTTTTGAAGTGTGTTAGTCCTGCATAGCAATCCCAGATTTACTGTCTAACGCTTTATAGCCCAGAGATACTGGATTGAACGTTTTCCCAACTGTGAAGTTAGGGATAATACCACCTAGTAACTTGTCGAGGAGATTGAAATGAGAGCACATGAGAAGTGCCTAGCAGTGTTTGGCTTTTAAAGATTAGTGATTATCATTAGCAGCCCATAAGAAACAAAAAAAGGCTGGTTAGGCATTAAAAGGCAAAATACAGGGCACCTGGGTGGCTCAGTCCATTAGCGTCTGCCTTCGGCTCAGGTCATGATCCCAGGGGAGGGGCCCAGCCCCCCACATCAGGCTCCCCACTCAGCTCTCCCTCCCCCAGCTTATGCTCTCTTGCTCGCTCGCTCTCAAATAAATAATCTTTAAAAGGCAAAATTAACATTTATCTTAGAGGATTTTTTGAAAATTTTATTTTAAGGGGGCTCCACACCAAATGTGGGGCTTGAACTCACAACCTTGAGATTGACTAAATAGCGCATGCTCTACTGACTGTGTCAGCCTGGCTCCCCTATTTTGCAGAATTTTTGTTTTGTTTCTTTTAGAGAGGAATTTTTATGTGATAAAGTTACATTGAATATTCTTTTTTCTTTAAGGTTTTATTTATTTATTTGACAGCACACAAGTAGGCAGAGCAGCAGGCAGAGGGAGAGGGGGAAGCAGGACCCCTGCTGACCAGAGAGCCTGTGCAGGGATGCGGGGACTCGATCCCAGGACTCTGGGATCATGACCTGAGCTGAATTCAGGCAGAGGCTTAGCTGACTGAGCCACCCAGGCGCCCCTCAGTGACTCTTTTTTTTAATGTAGATACACAGAGTTGTGCGGCTATTGCCACAATCCAGTTTTAGAATATTTCTATCACCTCATGTGCCACTTTTTTTCCTTTGTTCTTTCTTTCATCTTTTCTTTTGTGTTTTTTTTTTTGTTTTGTTTTCTTGGTTTTTTTGTTTTTTTAGAGAGAGAGAGAATCTTCAACAGGCTTCTCACCCAGCACAGAGCCCAGTGCAGGAGTCAGTCTCATGACCCGAGCCCAAATCAAGAGTTGGACGTGTGAAATGACTGAGCCACCCAGGCGCCCTCTCTCATGACATTTTTTCTTTTTTAGATTTTATTTATTTATTTATTTGACAGAAAGACAGACAAGTTTGCAGAGCAGCAGGCAGAGGGAGAGGGAGAAGCAGACTCCCTGCTGAGCAGAGAGCCCGATGCGGGACTCCATCCCAGGACCCTGAGGTTATGACCCGAGCCAAAGGCAGAGGCTTAACCCACTGAGCCACCCAGGTGCCCCTCTCATGACATTTTTAATTTATCTCAGTTACATTGGATTTTTTTCTTATTGTGGCAAAATATAACAATTTTTTAAACCTTTTTTTCCTTTTTTTTTTTCTAAAATTTATCAATTTAACCATTTTTAACTGTACAGGTTCAGTGGCCTTAGGTATATTCACAGTGTTGTGAAACTATCACCACTGTCCATTTTAAGGACTGTTTTTTGTTTTTTAAGATTTTACTTATTTATTTGAAAGAGCATGAACAGGAGCGGAGGGAAAAGCAGCCTCCCTGCTGAGCAAGGAGCCAGATGTAGCGTTCGAACCCAGGGTCCCTGGGATCACGACCTGAGCCAAAGGCAGGCGCTTCACTGAGCCACACCCGGGCACCACCAGGAACTTTCTCTTCACCCCAGAGATTCTGTTCCACTTAAATAACAGTTCCTCACTGTCGCGTCGCCACTTGAGTCGCAGGTAGCCACTGATGTACTTTCTATCTTGGTTAATTTGCCTATTCTAGGTACCTCATGTTAGTGGAAATACTTGTTCTTCTGCATGTGACGTACCTCACTTTGCATGATATTTTCAAGATTCATCCATGTTTTATCGGATTTCGTGGCAGAATGGCTAGATCAGTAAAGAATGGGCAAGGACGGGCGCCGGGGTGGCTCAGTGGGTTAAGCCTTTGCCTTCGGCTCAGGTCATGATCCCAGGTCCTGGGATCGAGCCCCGCATCGGGCTCTGTGCTCAGCGGGGAGCCTGCTTCCTCCTCTCTCTCTCTCTCTCTGCCTCTCTGCCTACTTGTGATCTCTCTCTGTCAAGTAAATAAATAAAATCTTTAAAAGAAAAAAAAAAGAATGCTCAAGGAAAGTTTGGTCAGCATTTTCAAGGCATCTCTTGGGAAAGATTACTTACCTTAGACATTCAAATATCTGTTTCTGGTTTCTCCCAACTTCTAGTGTATCTGTGTATTTTGCTGGAGTGTAATATGGGGGGTGGGTCTTTGAGCAGTGTTCAGCTGTGTGTATAACCATCTGAGAAGCCGGGATGATCATGGCGTCCCAGACTCCATTCACTCTACGTTATCGATGTTTTGTTCCTTTGTTACATATTTCCAGTGCTTATGAATTTGCCTCAAAACTTGGAACTCTGTGCCATATTACTTTGCATTTGTGTATCTTGCTTTGTACCTTTCTGGAGTATTTTTTGCATCTAGGTGTGTGATCAGTTGAGTAACAGACTTTCCTCACTCACAGCTTCCCACGGGATTCTCAGTGGTCCTCTCAATATGAGGTGTTTTGTTTTGTTTTGTTTAAAGATTTTATTGTTTATTTGAGAAGGAGGGAGGGAGAGGGGGAAGCAGGCTCCCCGCTGAGCAGAGAACCTGCTTGAGACTCGATCCCAGGATCCTGGGATCATGACCTGAGCCAAAGGCAGAGGCTTGAACCCACTGTTCGACCCAGGTGCCCCTCAGTATGAGGTGTTGGTCACCTTCCCTGGAACACTGGGGAGTTACTGGGGAGTTACTGGGGAGTTGGAGTTTAACTTTTGATGTTCTGTAGCATTCAGCGTTCCAGTTTCCACCTTGTGGGCATTTTTCAGAAGTAAACCACTTCAGAAATAACATCTATCAAAATTACCAGGTCCTTAGGGGGACCTGTCGCTAAAGACTCTGTGTTCTGTCGTCTGTCTCTGTCTGAAGCTGTTGAAATGAAACGAGGATGCAGAGAAGTTGGAAGCTCATGTGCTGCTGGTGGTGACCGACGACGGCCCGGTCTCTTTGGAAAGCAGCCCAGGGCTGAACAAAGAGCTGCCGTACAGCCCAGCAGCTCCCTCCTGGGTCTTTACCCAAGAGAACTGAAAACCTGTTCACGTAAAAACATGTGCACGAAAATTCATAGCAGCATTGTTCATAACAGGAAAAAGTAGGGGAAAAAACAAATGTCCATCAGTTGATAAATGGATAAACAAAATACGTGAACACAAATGGAATATTATTTGGACATGAAAAGACAGACGCACGACACAGGCTGCAGACAGAAATGATGCACATTGACAGAAGCTAGTCGCAGAAGAAGCGCATATGGTTCCAGTTATGTGACAAGTCCAGGGGTGCCTGGGTGGCTCAGTCAGTTAAGCGTCCGGTTCTCGATTCCCGCTCAGGTCAGGATTTCTCAGGGTCATGAGATCAAGCCCTGTGTCTCACTGTGCGCTGGGCATGGAATCTGCTTAAGATTCTCGCCCCATCTTGTGCTCTGTCTCTCTCTCTCTCTCCCCCCCTCTTTCTGGAAGAAGAAAAAAAGTCCAAATTAACAAATGTAGAGTCAGAAAGTAAATTGGTTGAGGGACTGCTTATGGGTATGGTTTCTTGAGGGGGTAGATGATAAAAATGTTCTAGTATTGATTGTGGTGATGGTTACACAGCTCTGTGAATAGAGTAAAAACCACTGAAATGTGCACTTTTTTTTTTAACATTTATTTATTTGAGAGAGCACCCATACATGAGACAAACCCTGAAGCAGATTTCCTGCTGAGCGTGGAGCCCAACACGGGGCTCCATTCAGGACCCTGAGATCAGACCCGAGCCAAAATCAAAAGCCAACCACTTAATCAGCAGAGGCACCCAGCATCCCAAAGTGTGCACTTTCGATCGGTAGATTCAGGTCACCTGGGTGGCTCCGTTGGTTAAGCAGCTGCCTTCTGCAGAGTTCCGGATCGTGGAGTCCCGCATCAGGCTCCCAGCTCAGTGGGAGCCCTGCTTCTCCCTCCCCCTCTCCCTCTGCTGCTCCCTACCACCTCCCCGCTTGTGCTCACTCTCTTTCAAATAAATAGATAAAATCTTTTTTTAAAAAAAGATAACAACGGGGCGCCTGGGTGGCTCAGTGGGTTAAAGCCTCTACCTTCAGCTCTGGTCATGATCCCAGGGTTCTGGGATCGAGCCCCGCATCGGGCTCTCTGCTTAGCAGGAACCCTGCTCTCTCTCTCTCTCTCTCTGCCTGCCTCTCTGCCTACTTGTGATCTACTTGTGATAAATAAATAAAATAAAACACAAATATGCCCAACTGTGCTTTTTAAAAAAAAATAATAAAAAAGATAATTTTTTAAAATAACTAACATAACATAATAAAAGAAAGAAAAGAAGTAACATTACCCAAAAATTCAGAGACCTGGCTTCTGACTTCTTTTTCTGATCTCCAAAATGTCTGTTTCCTTTGGTTGGTTGTTTCTGTTTTTGTTTTTTGGTCATACTCAGGAAAGGATTAAATAGCTGTTATTTTTCTCCTCACTACAAGAAGGAAGCTGCCACAAGCATAAACATATTTTTCTTTGCAAGACCGCAGTTAGCATTGTCGGTCTTCTCTGTCTTGCTACTCAAGTCTGTGAATTAGTGGGTCTGAGCTCATGTTTTAGGTCTAGAAGTCATAACCCTAGGGTATAGAAATTAAATTCTGTTGAGCATCTTCTAAGTACCCACTTTTAAAGATAAAATTAAGATTTAGGGAGGTAAAGTAACTTATAAGACCTTATAAAAGTAATTAGCAATTTGAATCTGTGTTTCCATGACTCAAAAAACTTTCTTTCCAGTGCCTCTTTGCTATTTCCTATCAGGAAAACAGCCCTGGATTCAAAAGTATGGAAGAGATTCTGCATTTAAATTTTGTTAGCTTAAAAATTCAAAGTGAGGGGCGCCTGGGTGGCTCAGTGAGTTAAGCCGCTGCCTTCGGCTCAGGTCATGATCTCAGGGTCCTGGGATCGAGCCCCACATCGGGCTCTCTGCTCGGCGGGGAGCCTGCTTCCCCCTCTCTCTCTGCCTGCCTCTCTGCCTACTTGTGATCTCTATCAAATAAATAAATAAAATCTTTTAAAAAAAAAGTGAGAGGGAAAATGATAATTTTCTATCTTTAATAATTTTGTTGCATAAGTAGAGAAAGTATTACCTCTTCTCAGCCTAAACACCTGAGCCTTTCATAAAAGTCAAGTATCTTTTTTTTTTCTAAGTAGGCTTTATGCCCAGTGGGCTTGAACTCACAACCCCAAGATCAAGTCTCCTGCTCCAACAAATGAGCCAGCCAGGCGCCCCCTAAAGTCACGTGTCTTAAGATACTGAATCTGTATCCGCATAGACTTGCTGCGTCCAGCAACTGTGGCTCCCCATGAAGTGTTCTTTGTTTACTTCCTCTTCTCGTCCTTCATAAGAGAGGCCAGCTAAAGATCCGCCTGGGTGACTGGACGAACTTCTCCGTTCATAAGAGTCTTTTCCAGGAAAAGGATTTGGTTTGATAGTTAAAACTAGCATATCTAGGACACCTGGGTGGCCCACTCGATTAAGCGTTTGCCTTTGGCTCAGGTCATGATCCCAGGTCCTGGGATGGAATCACACGTCGGGCTCCTTGCTCAGTGGCAAATCTGCTTCTCCCTCTCCCTGTGCCCCTCCCCCTGCTTGTGCTTGCTCAGTCTCTGAAAAATAAATAAAATCTTTTTTTTTTAAAGATTTTATTTATTTATATGACAGGCAGAGATCACAAGTAGGCAGAGAGGCAGGCAGAGAGAGAGGAGGAAGCAGGTTCCCTGCTGAGCAGAGAGCCCGATGTGGGGCTCGATCCCAGGACCCTGAGATCATGACCTGAGCCGAAGACAGAGGATTTAACCACTGAGCCACCCAGGCGCCCCAATAAAATCTTTAAAAAAAAAAAAAAAAAAAGCAAAAACCAACGCATCTGACTTTGAGCATACGGACACAAAAAGCCCATCACAAAAGAATGTTTATTCTGAGAGAGGTAGGGTTTTAATGGACCGTCCAGTTGAGTGTAGTGGTGACATAGTAAGGACTTGGATGACTGGAAAGTAGTTGAGGTTTACTTTTCACTGCTGAAGTTGAGTTGAGAAATCTCCTTTAGTTATAAGTGTTCTGGGAAGATAGAAGGTAGAAGGTTAGTTCAGTGACCTTTGAACTTCCTTCCATGTATCTGATTATTTTTTTTTAAGATTGTATTTATTTGAGAAAGAGACATAGTGACAGAGATAGGGAGAGAGTGCACAAGCACAAGAGGGAGATACAGGCCCCCGCTGAGCAGGGAGCCTGACGTGGGCCTCGATCCCAGGACCCCAGGATCATGACCTGAGCCGAAGGCAGTCGCCCAACCAGCTGAGCCACCCAAGCTCCCCTCTTTTTTTTTTTTTTTTTTTAAAGATTTTATGTATTTATTTGAGGAAGATTTATTGAGAGAGATCACAAGCAGGCAGAGAGGCAGGCAGAGAGAGAGGAAGAAGCAGGATCCCTGCTGAGCAGAGAGCCTGATACGGGGCTCGATCCCAGGACTCCGAGTTCATGACCTGAGCCGAAGGCAGCAGCTTAACCCGCTGAGCCACCCAGGCGCCCCTCCCCTCTTTTTTTTTTTTTTAAGAAGCTCTGCACTTAACGTGAGGTTGAGCTCACCATCCTGAGATCGAGTCGCATGCCCACCAGCTGAGCCGAGCAGTGCCCCATGCTGCTTCTGAGTACCCCTGCCACCCCCTCATTCCTTCCAGACTGCCGAAGAGGCTGTGCTCTCATCTCGCTTATGTTTTCCTTCCCGTAGGATGGACAGAATGACAGAAGATGCCCTTCGCCTCAACCTGCTGAAGCGGAGCTTGGACCCGGCGGACGAAAGAGACGACGTCCTGGCTAAGCGACTCAAAATGGAGGGGCACGAGGCCATGGAACGCCTGAAGATGCTGGCGCTGCTGAAACGGAAGGACCTGGCGAACCTGGAGGTGCCGCACGAGTTGCCCACCAAGCAGGATGGCGGTGGCATCAAGGGCTACGAGGAGAAGCTCAACGGGAGCCTCAGGCCTCACGGAGACGGCAGGGCGGCAGGAAGGCCCGGCAAAGAGAACATCAGCGACGAGCCGGTGGATATGAGCGCGAGGCGGAGGTACGGCGCCGGCTCCTGCAGGGGCACCTCCTCCAGGCTGCGCCGTGCGGCTGGGATACATTCCAGTGAGAGGAGGTGCTTCTTGGAATAAGACAGGCGTGTGCCGTTTGGCCTGACCAGGAATCCCTGTCACTCCGCAGTGGAGCTTGGTGCCTCCTGTCTCTGCTTAGCGGCACGGAGTCCGCAGTCAGCACGCTTAGGAGAAAGGTCATTGCGGGTGGATGAGGCACCGCAGAGCTGGCAGGGAGAGGCCGCGGGCTCCGCTCCCATGGCAGGCCGGACTAGCAGGGCCGCAGGCGTTCCTTCAGGTCGCCCCGACAGGCTTCGAATGTGCCGGGCCGGAGCCCCCGCTTCCATTACTTCCAAAAGCCGGGGCCCAGCTTCTCTTGTGCGAACAAGGAGGTGGTCCTCACGTGCTGATTCTCTGCCTTCTTGCTTTGTTGGCGCCACTGTCTTCAGCCTTCACGTACACGTGAACATTCTTATGCTGTGCACATCCACGTGTGTGTGCACTCACACGTACACGGTTTCACAGGACTTTTTTTCTGGTGTCTGTCAGGGCTGAGTACTTGAAACAGTGGTGCTCGTACTCAGAGGGGTACTGGCGGAAGGGACAGCTCCCGGGGCAGTGAGTCACAGTGTAGACAACCTTAGCTTTAAGAACATTGTTTATTAATAGTTCACATAGAGCTGATAGGGCGTGAGAATGATTCTGTAGTGTCCGCTTCCCTTCAGCTGAATTTGTCTTACAACTGAAGAAGAACGAAAGAAATAGAGCCTATTTTTTTTCTTTTTAAGATTTTATTTATTTTTTTAACAGAGAGAGATCACAAGTAGGCAGAGAGGCAGGCAGAGAGAGGGGGAGGCAGGCTCCCTGCTGAGCAGAGAGCCCGATGTGGGGCTCGATCCCAGGACCCTGAGATCATGCCCTGAGCTGAAGGCAAAGGCTTAATTCACTGAGCCACCAGGAACCCCCAGTTAGAGCCTTACCTGGGATTCTTTCTCTAGCTTTTAATGTTAACTTACTGTTAATGTCCCAAGTTTTTTTGTTTTTTTTTTTTTTAAAGATTTTATTAGAGAGCACAAGCAGGGTGAGGGGCAGAAAGAGAAGCAGACTCCCTGCTGAGCAAGGAGCTTCATTCAGGGCTCCATCCCAGGACCCTGAGATCATGACCTGAGCCAAAGGCAGCTGCTTCATCAACTGAGCCAACCAGGCACCCCCCACACAATTATTTTTTTAAAACTCACCCAATGATGGAACATTATTCTTGGTAATAGCATTTAAAATCCTGGGCGCCTGGGTGGCTCAGTGGGTTGGGCGGCTGCCTTCGGCTCGGGTCGTGATCTCAGGGTCCTGGGATCGAGTCCCGCATCGGGCTCTCTGCTCAGCAGGGGGCCTTCTTCCCCCTCTCTCTCTGCCTGCCTCTCTGTCTACTTGTGATCTCTGTCAAATAAATAAAATCTTTTAAAAAATAAAAAATAAAAAAAATAAAATCCTTAGGAAACTTTAAATAAATTCCCTGTTGGTCATAAATGAGAAAAGTCCTTGGGTAGCTTGGAAGCTATCTGTAGTGTCAGCAGAATATTATGAAAATAGATTAATTCTGAGATTCTTGAGAAAAAAAGAAAGCTGACGAATGTGATCAGGCCCCTGAGCAGCCCGCGTGCCCGTAACCACCTTCGCCATCTGGAGCAGGTACTGACCCTACTTAACGAGGGAGGACAGACATTGGCCGGATCCCTTAGATCCCAAGTTGGCCCTGAAAATGCATTTTTCACAGAAACATTGTTACACATTTTGATGAGATCTCAGTACTAGTATTATTGGTATCGTATTAAATAAAATTTTAAAGTTCTGCTTTGAAAAGTCAGACTGCCCTAAGAACCCTACTATTGCATTTAATTTTATTTTAGAGGAATGAACTTTTGAAACTTGATCCTCTGGAAACTGGGAACTGTTTTGTTTTGTTTAAGATTTTTTCTTTATTTATCTGACAGAGATCACAAGTAGACAGAGAGGCAGGCAGAGAGAGAGGAGGAAGCAGACTCCCTGCAGAGCGGAAAGCCCGATGTGGGGCTCGATCCCAGGACCCTGGGATCATGACCGGAGCCGAAGGCAGAGGCTGAACCCACTGAGCCACCCAGGTGCCCCTGGGAACTGTTTTTAATGGTCTCCAGGAAAAGAGGGTTGATATAACTTGCGTAGATCCCTATTCTGCATGGGAAGGTAGGCCCGACTGGCCCCTGCCACGCTTCTCCCCTTTCACAGACCCACTGACAGTTATTTCCACTTAGCCCCTAGCTTTTTATTAGAATAAATTGTTCAGCAGGGAGAACAGCAGTGTCTTTGATCTGGATGAAAGAAGACAATTTAAAAGTAGAAGTGAAGAGCCCTGACATCCATGATAGCCACATCATAATTGTCTAAATGTTTTTTTTTTTTTTTTTTTTTGGCTATCAGTTGGGCAGGTCACAACGTATATGAAATAAGGTATGTGTAAAACCAGTGCTTGCTTATATTTTGGAATGCTAGAGAAACTTGGCAGTTTTCGTTCTATTGTTTTTACAACTGGAGTAAAGATTAGAAGTTACAAAGCTTTTGGGGCGCCTGGGTGGCTCAGTGGGTTAAGCCTCTGCCTTCAGCTAAGGTCATGATCTCGGGGTCCTCGGATCGGCGTCCTGGGATCCGGCCCCACATCGGGCTCACTGCCCAGCAGGGAGCCTGCTTCCCCACCTCTCTCTCTGCCTGCCTCTCTGCCTACTTGTGATCTCTGTCAAATAAATACATAAAACTGATTAAAAAATACCAATCAAGTTTAAAAAAAAAAACTGTAAAATACAAAACAAAACTGTCTATTAAGAAAAAAAAAAGTTGTTACATAGCTCCCAAGGGAATCTGGCAGTCTGGGTCATAAGTGAGGTCAGCAACAAAACAGACTTTTTGTGATCTCTCTCCGACAGGTAAAGTTTCATACTTAAGAACACCAAATAATGTAAATCATATATATATTTGGGGAAGTAGCAAAATATTTTCTTTCCACGGAAAGCTTCCAGAATCTGAAGTCAGATGTATGTAAAAAAAAAAAAAATTGAAGAATGAACCAAAACTTGACTTGGGTATTGCCTTGCCTGTGCTATTATCTATTGTGGGTCTGATTTATATCCAGGAATAAAATATCATTTATTTTATTAGGGTTTATTAGGGTTGTTCTCAGATCCAGCTTCTTAATAAATGCTACTCATCCACAGTCTCTATCCGGGAATGTCTCTTCCTGTCTTGTTGCTGGACAGTCCATCGGCAGTGGGCGGCATTCATTTGAGAAAGGAGGTGTTCTTAGAGATGCTATTGATGTGTGTATCCAACCAGGACCAGAATGGAAGTAGCTTCAGATTGTTGATGTAAATAAACATTGGGAAGTCATGTAGAATTGGAAATCCACCAGATCTCAAAATTAGTCCCTTGTGTTAGGCTTGGAAGGCAGGGATGAAGGAATACAGAAATGAAAAATGAAGTCACCAGAAAATAAAATCAAACACCATAAGGTCCAACCATTATTCCAGCAACTTGGGGTCAGAGAAAGACAGGCTCTTGTCTAGTGCCTTCTTTTTCTATAACCTCACATCCTCGGCTTGCCATCTGTGACCAGCGGTTATAGAGCAGTCCAGACAGATGTAATAGATCCCAGCACACTCGTACGTGTCACTCTGTCCCTCTGTGTCTCAGCTGGATTGGGTTGCTCTCACTAACTCCGTTTTACCCTGTTGAGAAACTGGATGCTCACTCTGTCTAGCCAGGGTGCCCTGTTCGAAAGGCATCTACGGCCCAGCGGCTGGGAGAAGAGAAATGGGAGAAGGCTCTCAGCACTAAAGATCTGTGCTTTACGGGTTCAAGTTTCATGTTTAAGCAACAGCTACACGTTACTTTAGATCCGTGTGTTCCTAACTACACTGAAGGCCTTGAGGAAGAAGTTTCTGGGAGGGTGTCTTTAAGAAATTAGAGAGAAGATATAGTCGTTGATTTGGGGGCCTAGGCAAATTAGAATCTCCAGAATTCAGTGCAAGTTTTTTGGTTTGTTTGTTTGTTTTTTATTTTTTATTTATTTTTTTTTAAAGATTTTATTTATTTATTTGACAGAGAGAAATCACAAGTAGACGGAGAGGCAGGTAGAGAGAGAGGAAGGGAAGCAGGCTCCCTGCTGAGCAGAGAGACCGATGCGGGACTCGATCCCAGGACGCTGAGATCATGACCTGAGCCGAAGGCAGCGGCTTAACCCACTGAGCCACCCAGGCGCCCCTGTTTGTTTGTTTT
>NC_081566.1:67061717-67079548 GCF_022355385.1 Mustela nigripes
TACAAAAAAAAAAAAAAAAACTAAAAAAAAAAAAAAAAAAAAAAAAATCAGAAAAGCAAGTAGGATGCTTTTACAGCTCGCCCCAAAAGACCAAAACTACGATTGTCTAATAAATAAGATTGGGAATGCGGGAAGCCGGTATGGAGGATTTCGATTTCAGAGTCATTTCTAGAGAGTTTCTTGCTGAGGGAGGATGCTAAGTAGAGCTCTGGCAAGTAGATGCGAGTCCCGTTTATCTAGTTTCGGGGTTTTGGTCCCTCCAGAAGGCTGTAGACTTGTCACTCTCTGTTCCCTCAAGCAACTGATAACAGTATCTTCTTTTGCCTTAACTCGTGACAGCATAGACTGTCCTTAGGGTTGTCATAGAACCTCCTCTTTTGTAAACCCGCAGGTGGCCGGGACCATGTTGTTGTGGGCGTAGTGAGCTTAGGGTCCCCGTTGGCAGTGCGGCGTCTGTACCGGGGCTCAGCTGCTCTGCCCTTCTCCTCCCTGCGTGCTGTTTCCTTCCTGCGCCTCTGCAGACCAGTGTGACAGCCCAACGGAGAGTGAGATACAGGGGAAACATTGAGACTTTTCATTCAGATCAGTGTCATAAGAACACTCCTCTCTTGTCCCCATTTCTGAAGCCAGTAGCTGTGTGTGTGTGTGTGTGTGTGTGTGTGATCCCCACACATGGAATTTAGACAGAAAATCCCGTGCCTGAGGCTTCACCACCACTACTGTCTTGGTATATTCTTCGTCCTAGGACTTGAATACCCTGGGTGAATTGGGACAGACTTAAGTTCCCTTGAATCTGTTTAGTGTAGAAAAAAATTTTAACTTTTCTATGAACTTTCACTGTTGAAATACTTGGATTTTTTCTTTTTCTTGTCTAGTGAGCCAGACCGAGGAAGGCTGACTCCGTCCCCAGACATCATTGTTTTATCTGATAATGAGGCTTCCAGTCCCCGTTCCAGCTCCCGGATGGAAGAAAGACTCAAAGCAGCCAACCTAGAGATGTTTAAGGTAAAAAAGAGAGAAAAAAGAAAAGATAATTTCTTTCTTCATTTTTTGCTCCTCCTATGTAAGAGTCCCAGTTCTGTGTTTTTATGGTTTACTTTTTTAATCTAAATAATTACCCATTGATGAAAATTTCTTTTCCCATTGATGAAACTTTTCTTTTTTTTTTTTTTTAAGATTTTATTTATTTATTTGACAGACAGAGATCACAAGTAGGCATAGAGGCAGGCAGAGAGAGAGAGAGGAGGAAGCAGGCTCCCCGCTGAGCAGAGAGCCCGATGCAGGACTCGGTCCCGGGACCCCGAGATCATGACCTGAGCCGAAGGCAGCGGCTCAACCCACTGAGCCACCCAGGTGCCCCTGATGAAACTTTTCAACCTCAAGGGCATGCCCTTTAATTATTTAGATTTTTAGATTTTTTTTTTTTAAGATTTTATTTTATGTTGTTTTTTAAAGATTTATGTATTTTTATTTGAGAGAAGACAAGCTGGGGAAGAAGCAGAGGGAAAGGGAGACTCTCACTCAGACTCCCCCCTGGCTGAGCCCAATGTGGGGCTCGGTCCCCTGACCCAAGCTGAAGTCAAGAGTCGGACATTCAACCAACTGAGCCCCCTAGATGCCCTGAAAGAATTTTTTTTTTTTAAGATTTTATTTATGTGGCAGAGGGAGAGAGCACAAGCGGGGGAAGAGGCAGAGGGAGAAGCAGGCTCCTCCTTACCGAGCAGAGTCCGATGCGGGGCTCCATCCCAAGTCCCCGGGATCATGACCTGAGCCGAAGGCAGACACCCAACCAATTGAGCCCCCCGGGCGCCCTGCCACTGAAGATACTATTTTTAAGTAACCTCTACACCCAACATGGGACTCTAACCTACAACCCCAAGATCAAGAGTCATGCGCTCCACCTACTTACTGAGCTAGCCACGTGCCCCAAGGGCATGCCCTTTGACAGGGAATCACTATAACCAAGTGAAGAATACAGTTTGACAGAGCATATTGAGTATAACTTACCTTTGGAAAACACAAAAACAAAACTTTGTCACATAAACTCTAGGCTAGAACCACCCTATCCTGGTTCTCATAATATGAAGGGATTCCTAAGTGTTTTTGCATATCTAGAAGAAACTTGGCTTTAAAAGATCCAGAAACATTATTTTAAAGGAAAGCAGTGTCTCCCTGTGGCCATTCTTCTGTTTTGCCAGAAGTCTGGTTGATTGCAGTTTATTTGTGGTCTCTTCTCTGACTCTGTGAGCACTTGTGAGCACCTGCTGAATACCAAGCCCTGTGCTGGGCTCCGGGACAGAAAGACGCCCATCCTGGTGCTGCTTCTGCTTGGTCGGGAGACGATTCCAGCCCAGGAGGAAGCCTCATCTTGCAGGAAGGGACTCTGTCTGGGCGCATGCCCCCCTCGCTCACCGCCTCCTGTCTCCTCAGGGGAAAGGCATGGAGGAACGGCAGCAGCTCATCAAGCAGCTGAGAGATGAGCTACGGTTGGAGGAAGCTCGGCTGGTGCTGTTAAAGAAACTGAGGCAGAGCCAGCTACAGAAAGAGAACGTGGTCCAGAAGGTATTATGCCCTAGAAATGCATGTCTGGGTTTGAGAATGGACTTCCCAGGTAGGTTCCATTGGGTGGCCTGTTCTTCTCTGGTCCCATGGGTTTTCGTTTCTAAGAATAGTGGTGGTTTCTGTTTTTGTTTCATCTTAGGCTTTTTTTTTTTTTTTTTTTTTAAGATTTTATTTATTTATTTGACAGAGAGATCACAAGTAGTCAGAGCAGCAGGCAGAGAGAGAGGGAAGCAGACTCTTTGCTAAGCAGAGAGCCTGATGCGGGGCTCGATCCCAGGACCCTGAGATCATGACCTGAGCCAAAGCAGAGGCTTAACCCACTGAGCCACCCAGGCGCCCATCTTTATCTTAGGCTTTAATCAAGAAAACCTTGATTCCATTTTTCTCAGTTTTCCTTCTGGTCAACAGAGGCTTCACCCCAAAAAGGAATTTTGAAAGTCTGGGAGTGTGCCGGGCTTGTACTCTGTCTCTGGTGTTTTCTCCCCTCAGACCCCAGTCGTGCAGAATGCCGCATCCATTGTTCAGCCGGCTCCTGCCCACGGGGGACAGCAGGGCCTGTCCAAGCTCCCCTCCCGGCCCGGAGCCCAAGGGGTTGAACCACAGAGTCTGAGAACATTACAGGTATGTGACCCACCTTGGCGTCTTTGTGTTGGAGAGCCCTGTGTCTCCCATCTCTGGTTTGGGACTTTGGTGACAATTATAGAAGAACCTGGCTGGGGGAGGGGTGCTGTCACCCACGATCCTGGGTCCCCCTGGCATGACTTGCTGTGTGGTGCTAGGCGGTGTAGTAATCCCCACCGTCCATCTGGACATTTCTAGCTCTGCCCCTTTCCATCTAGCTTCTACCAAGAAAAACCAGGGAATTCCTGCTGCTGATCAAGATTTACACTGATGATGCATTTATTCAGTAGAACGTTAGACAAAGTTACCAAGTCTGCATTTCCACTCAGCTGGGCATTACAGTGTTACCTCATTAGCATTTTGGTGGGGCATTTTACCAGCTATGACTACTTCTTTTCCTCTTTCCCCCTCAGGGTCACAGTGTCATCCGCTCGGCGGCCAATACCGCCCTCCCACACATGCTGATGTCTCAGCGTGTTATCGCACCAAACCCTGCCCAGCTACAGGGCCAGCGGGGCCCACCCAAGCCTGGCCTTGTGCGCACCACAACACCCAGCATGAACCCTGCCATCAACTACCAGCCGGTAAGAGAGCCCTGGTGGGGAGGCAGGGAAGTCTTTGATCACTTTCCCTGTTAGGACCATAGCGTTGAAGGTTTGGACGCAGAGAAGATGTAGGACAACCCAGGCAGTTCTGGTGGAGTTCGGATGGACAGCAGTCCTGACGAGAGTACTGGCCGGGGGAGCCCCTGAGGACAGGAGTGGGCAAGGCGGGTGGCGTAGTGAGTAGCGGCGAGTCAGCCTGCCTAGAAGGAAGCAGGGGCCTGGGGGAGAGGTCGCAGGACAGAGGACAGAGGGCACCCCCGTTTTCCTCTGAGCTGCTATCCTCGCCGCTGCCGTCCTCTGCGGTGTGCCGGAAATCTTTGTCCTTGAGGTCGGACACCTCCTGGCTTTTCCTGAGCTCGGGGCGAGCTTGGCAGTGCAGGCGGGGCTCAGAGAGTGTGTTCTGCCATGAAGGCAAGACTTGGTCCTTGCTCGCACATGCCGTCACTGACCGCTGCGCTCCCTGCGTTCCAGCAGTCGAGTTCTTCTGTTCCCTGCCAGCGCACAGCATCCTCCGCCATCTACATGAACCTTGCCTCCCACATCCAGCCAGGGACCGTGAACAGAGTGTCCTCACCACTTCCCAGCCCTAGCGCCATGACTGACGCCGCCAACTCCCAGGCCGCAGCCAAGCTGGCGCTCCGCAAACAGCTAGAGAAGACCCTCCTGGAGATCCCGCCCCCGAAGCCCCCCGCTCCCCTGCTCCACTTCCTGCCTAGTGCAGCCAACAGCGAGTTCATCTACATGGTGGGCTTGGAAGAGGTCGTACAGAGCGTCATCGACAGCCAAGGTGAGGCCGCCAGGCCTGACGGACATGGGCCGAGGCTCGCGGGGGACCGTCTGCCTCCAAGTGACCTCTCCTCCTCTTGCCGCACTCCCTCCGTTGTTCAGAGGCTGTTCAGGAACAACACAGCAGAAATGCTTTTCATGGGTCTGCATAGCTTAGGCTTCGTATTTTTACTGTATTTTGTGTATTTTTGCAGTTCATTGTTTAGTTTTCTTTCTTTTTTTTTTTTTTAAGATTTTATTTATTTATTTGACAGAGAGAAATCACAAGTAGATGGAGAGGCAGGCAGAGAGAGAGAGAGGGAAGCAGGCTCCCCGCTGAGCAGAGAGCCCGATGCGGGACTCGATCCAGGACTCTGAGATCATGACCTGAGCCGAAGGCAGCGGCTTAACCCACTGAGCCACCCAGGCGCCCCCATTGTTTAGTTTTCAATGGTGCCTGGCACCGTGGGTGCATTTCCGATGGCTGGAGCACTTGCTGTTCACGTCTGTGTGCGGGTGGCACTGTGCTACGTTGTCGTGCCCTGTCCCTGCCATTTGAGGACTCAGAGTTGAGAAAGTAGGACTTCTGGAGGACGTGGGCGGTCCTAGTCGTGGCTGGACCGGGCTGGGATATATTAACACTAACAAGTTACCACGCCTGAATTTCCAAACTCGTGGTCTTAGGGGGGAATACGTGACGGTAGGGGCGAGTGCCTGAGGGACTCAGTCCTGACTCGCAGCAGATCTCGGAGGGAGCGATTCGGACACTGATGGCTAAAAATTGTGAACTTCTGGGCCAGGGCTGAGTGCGGTCTGACGTAGAAAGACGCTGTGGAGCAGAAGTGTTGGCGGAGTCGGACGGAGTCCGGTGGAACAAAACAGGTTTCCGTCTCGCTGGTCGAGGAAGTCAGGGCACGTGGGTTCTCGGGCGGCTTGGCCGTGAGCGGCCACACTTGGACTCGTCTCTAAACAGGGTGCTGTGCGCCGAATTCCCTGAGGTGGTGTTGTGACAGTCAAATAAAATGAAACTATTTTCTAAATTGTAGAGTCTCCTTACTTAAGAAGAATAACCTTCTGAAAAATTGGTTGGAAGAGGAATCGGGGTGGGAAGCGCGAGCGCCTCATTGTTCTTCTCATTGGCGTCTAGGCAAGAGCTGCGCTTCGCTCCTGCGGGTCGAACCCTTTGTCTGCGCCCAGTGCCGCACAGACTTCACCCCGCACTGGAAGCAGGAGAAGAACGGGAAGATCCTGTGTGAGCAGTGCATGACCTCCAACCAGAAGAAGGCTCTGAAGGCCGAGCACACCAACCGGCTGAAAAACGCGTTTGTTAAAGCCCTACAGCAGGAACAGGTAAGATCGCGCACTCGGCAGCCCCTGCTCCGGTGGGACTTTCCCAAGAGGTAGTTCATTCTGGTTCAGCAGGGTTGTCTGTGACCCCCCCCAGTCCCTGATGACCTGGACTCTGGCAGCTTGAGGCCCGGGTTCCCGGTTTCTCTCCTTGCTGTTCTGTCTTCCCCTTTCCACTTGATTGTCTCTGGTCGGGCAGGAGTGTAACAACAGTGTGGTCCATTGTGGGGAGGGGCAGGCGGCTGAGACGTGGGTTTCCCTCCCTAGTGGGGCCGAAGAAGCCCCTCCATTCACACAATCTTATTTCCTCCTCAAAGAAATGGGTTTTGGTGGGACTCATGTTGGCTGCAGTAGGCAGGAAGTGGAGCAGGGGAGCGGGGGGCTTCCGGGGTGGGACCTCCAGGAGGGTCTTCTCCAGCTGTTTGCGGAGCGGCAGCTTGGCTGCGGCCAAGGGTTCTCCTGAACCTCTTGGACAGACAGAATCTCTACAATCGTGGTTGGCAAGGGAATGACAGTGGGGAGAGGGGACTGTGACGCGGCCCGGGGAAGAGGAGTGGTGCGGAGTGAGTGCACGGGCCCCTGTGGCCTGAATGTGTTGAGAGGCTTGGACCCTTCTCCTCTCTCCCGTCTCCATCCCACCACTCATCAGACCCCTTTGGGTAGCATCATGGATCTTCTGGAAAATGGGTAGACAAGAGTCAAAACTAAAACCTCCGTAACCTGGTCGTGGCTCATCGGTTGAGTCTGCTGGTTGCCACCGCCCAGACCTCTCCTGCCCAATCCTGAGCACCAGCTTTCCCAGACAGACGGCTCCCCTCATCGGCAAAGCCACGTTGGCTGCTTGTGGCCAGAGACATTGGTGCACTTCCCCCACCCAACTCTTGGCCTGTTCCATCTCCCTCCTGCTCGCTGGCAGCCTTAGAGATAAGAAGACTTCTAGGTTTTGTGGGTAGGACACGGAGTGCTGTCCTGCCAAGCTGATCCAATGACTCCCGACAGGAAATTGAGCAGCGACTCCAGCAGCAGGCAGCCCTCTCCCCCACGGCGGCTCCCGCCGTGTCCAGTGTCAGCAAACAAGACACCATCATGAGACATCATACGCTTCGGCAGGTGAGCGCCTCTAGGAGGGCTTTTCAGCCGCTGACCCCATCTTGTCTTTCTTCGGTGGGAAGTCCTTCTGCTCTTCTGTACCCCACACCCTTCCCTCCCTGCTTACCCTTTCCGTGGCGGCCACGTTGTCATCCCCACCCCACCCCCCCGTCCGCTGTCCGTTGCAGGCCCCACAGCCCCAGAGCAGCCTGCAGCGTGGAATCCCCACCTCTGCCCGGTCCATGCTCTCCAACTTTGCACAGGCGCCCCAGCTCTCCGTGCCGGGCGGCCTCCTCGGGATGCCAGGTAAGAAGGGCTGGGCTGGCTTGGCTGCAGCTCTCTGGGAACAGAGTCTCTCCTGTTCCTGCTCTCTCTCGAGGCCCGCCTCACTCTTCCTGATGGCAAGGGTTGGCTAAATTCATAACACATTCAGGGCACAGCACACTGGGGTTTTGGTGGTGAAGACGCCACAGTCGCTGCCGCTATCGGTTCACTGTGTGGCACACCCTGTTGGCAGGCGTGCGGCTGCTGATCTCTGGGCGAGAAGCGCGGGGTGCTCCCTGGACGGCAGGGGGTGCTTCCTCACAGCTGGCCCCCCCAAACCCAGAGCAGAGTCCATGAGTGTGTCTCTTTGCCTTGGTTAATTAGTCCCGTCTCACCACTGTTTCCTCTGACTCTCCCATCCTGTCGAGACTGTGCTTATTGTAGTCCTGCTAGGACTGAAGTGTCGAGAACACCTCATTTCCTAAAGATGGCGTGCGGGGGGGCAGTTGGCCACTGACCTGAAACTTGCCAGAGTTTGGACAGGGGCAGACGGCTTCCGCTGCTTCCTCCCCGGCCCCAGCTCCGTGCCCCAGAAGGTGCTGCCTCCTCTTCTAATGCCCCCCCCCCCCGCCGGCTTCTGTCTTCCGGGTCCAGGTGTCAACATCGCATACTTGAACACCGGCATCGGAGGACACAAAGCTCCCAGTTTGGCGGACCGACAGCGGGAGTACCTTTTAGACATGATCCCTCCCCGGTCCATAGCGCAGTCCATCAGCGGGCAGAAATAACGCCTGTCCACGCGCACTGCCCCAGCCTCGAACCCTCTACCCCTCCTCTCCCATTGCCCCCAACTTCCGTCGCATGCAGTGCCTGTACTGGTGCCTACCATACACGGAAAACAAAACCGAGAAACAGAAGACAGACCTAGAAATCAACAGGAAGACCCGCGCCCGCCCCGCCCCCACTGCTGCGACCCTGCTGTCTTCTCTCCTGTCCCCGTTCACAGGGAGGTGCTCCTCACCTCTGGTGAAGGTCAGGGGGGGGCCTGGGGAGCCATCGAAGCCCTCTGACGTGTGTTTCTAAAGCTTTTATGCTATGATTATTGTCATTTTTAATGATGATGTGTCTCCTCCCTTTGTTCAGTGGACGGTTAAACCTTTTTATTTTCCCTCAGTATTTTCTTTTTCCCTTTACTTTTGCCTTTTTTTTTAAGCACAGATGACAGTCAGATAAGTGACAGGAGCACTGCAGGGGCTCCCCCGGGGGTTATGACTGGGGGTGTTGGGAGCAGAAGTTTGTAATGCACTTAACGGGGGGGGGGGGGCTCAAACAGAGGACATCAGCCTTGGGTGTCTCTGGTCTGGACAGTCTGGGAAGCAGTGTTCGTGCTGAAGTCGGGCTCTAAGAATGAGGGGAAAGAGCCTGGAGGGAAAAGCTTTAACCCACAGAGAAGGGGACGAGGGACATGAGGACAAGTGGTGTTCAGCCAAGAGGGACGGAGGCTGGTCTTGGCCTCCTGGATGCTCTCCTGGTCCCAGTGGAGACGGAAGTCTGCCAACTAGCCCAAAATTATTTCATCTTACTTTCTTTGTAAAATTCTGCCCCTCCCCCGTGCCACATATTTACTCCTGATCTGCTCCTGGCAAGAGGGAAGCGCAGCCCTGGCTCTTATGTGGCTGTTCCAGCCCAGCTTAGCCGGGGTCCTAGGAGTTGGGCTGGGCATTCCGAGTGAGACCGAGGAGTCTGGGGGTGGGCCGGGAGGGCTTCCTCTCCTAGCCGGGGAGACTCCGTCCATCTTGCCCTCCCAGGGCCAGGAGGAGAGGGCAGGGAGGAGGCCGGAGCAGCCTCCCACAGCAGGTACAGCAGTAACTGCTCGGAGCCGGACCCTCTGGTTGCCAGCTCTGGACCTCTGTGCCGAGTAGCTGTTGGCTCCCCCCCAAGCCCACCCCCCAGAACTCTAGTAAGTTTCCTTTTGTGTTTTCAGCTTTTTCTTTAAGTGCTACTAATGTAGAGAATGAACTGAATTGTGCAATGTTGCTGTTCTGGGGTCGGGGGAGGTTAGCAACCCATCTGCCCACACCCTGGGGGCGGGGGGGCAGGGACCAGGCTGGTTTGGAGGTAAGGGAAGCCCCTTGGAGGCTGGGGTTTCCGCTCTCGCTCTCCGGTAAAGCTCACTCACCTGCCTCTGCAGCTCTAGAAGCTGCCTGGGTGCGGGGTGGGGAGGGAAGGGTTACCCGGAGCAGCAAGGTGGGAAGACCGGAGTGGGGCATTTTGCCCTTGAAAGCCGCCTGGAAAAATTCCCCCGTTTTTATTTTAAGAAATAAAATAATTTTTTTAGAGTAAGAAGGCACTTTTAAAATTAACACACACACAGACTGCACACCTTCCCCATAAAGTTTGGGGGGTGAGGGGTGGAGGAGTTGCTGGAATCCGGCTCGGCACCCCCCCCATACCCCAGAGCCACTGCGGGGTACTCTACTGGCCCTACGGGCCTCCCTGGCTTTTTTCTTTCCTTCCCCCAAATTCATTGAGCACTTAATAAAGGAGCAGAGATACAGCCTGTGTCCCGGCTCCCCCAGTGGTGCAGCAATCTGAAGCTGGACGCTAGGAACATGGTGATGGGGCTGTCCGGAGTTCAGGGGGAATGTTGTCCCTCGGACTGTAAGTGGTGGGGGAGGGAGGGGGGTTAGGAAACTGGGTCTGGGATTATTTTAAATTTATATATATATATATAAAGATATATTCTTACATCTTTTGTTTGCCCTCTGTGCTTCGAAAGCACTGGATAAATTGTTTGGTTTTGCTTTTCTCTCTTCCACGAAATTGGAAGCGCCCCCCACCCCCGCCCACAAGTCATCTCGCCTGGTGGCCTGTCTAGCCTCTTCCGCCCTGCCCGCCGTGACCAAGTGCCATTTCTGTTATGTCTCCCCTCCCCCAGCTCGGAGGTACCAGGTGCCCGAGTCCATCACTTGAGACTCGAAGTGAGGAACAGAGAATGTGCAATACCGTCTGGTTGGGGCCACCCCTGCCCTGCGCTGAGCCTCCTCCCTGGGAGCCAGCACCTCTGAATGCGGTTTGGAAGCAGGACATTTGGACGAGAGGGGGGCGATGGGGAAGGCCAGCCGAGTGCCTGCCCGGGGCCTGAGGCTGCAGGGGAGGACAGGGCAGCCTTCCCTGCTCTGTCCCCTCAGGCTCAGTTGCATAGAGGCTGCTTGTCCAGTCGAATCGTAGAGCTCTGTGACCCTTGCTCAGTCGCTGAGGTTTGATTTCTTACCCCTCCTCCCCATTTTCATGCCCTTCCTTGGGCTTAGTGATGGGGGGAGTTTCCCGTAATCATGGTGAAGTCGTAGCCCTCCACCGCCTCCATCCCTTCTCTAGTTCCTCGTCACTGATCACCTTGTGTCCCTCCGAGTCTCTTGTTGCTCCCCATCGCCAGGCAGGGCCCGTAGACACTACCCCTCCTGCCTGAAGATAGGAAAGACGCCGTGTTCAGAGTTCTCTCCCGGAGCTCTGGAAGCTCAGAGGATGACTAGAGTGAGGACCCCCTGGTTCTTCCGGTCCTCTGCATCCAGAGGCTCCCCAGGTGGCCCTTCGGGGACAGAGGCTTACTCCCGAGATGCCCGAGATGGGTAACTGAGCAGGAAGGCTTGGGTAAAGCTGAGGGACGGAGGTCCTCATTTGTCAATCCTTTTTAATTCTTGATTTTCATTTTCTGTTCTTCTCATTTGACCACAGCATCCGGACTGTCTCATCCCCGGAATGAGTATTTTTCCATATTTTTGGATTTATGTATGGTAGACAGTTTTTTGTTTTTGTTTTTGTTTTTGTTTTTGTTTTTAAAGACACAAAGATAAATGTTTTCCTGCTTTGGTTACCTTTCCTTTCCCCTTTAAAAGGACTTAGCTATAGAGCCGCTTTGTAAAGATGCTTCTTGGTATTTTACTTTTGTCCCTTACCCCAAGCACTCCTTCCTCCTAACCTTCCTCTCCACACCCCACCCCACCCGGCCCTAGGCTCCCCTTGCCCTCCAACAAGACCTTCATTAGCTTATGATACTTGCTGCCGAGATGTTATAACAAGGACTCATTCGTGTATATAAGCTATTTCTTGATCCATTTAAAAGGAATTGTACATTGTGTAGAAAAAAAAAAAAAAAACCTGAAAAAGAGAAAAAAAAGCCCTCGCCATGGATATTGTGAAACTGTGTTATGTCATTTTGTAATGTGCCCGTTTGTGTATGATCCGTGCAAAAGGGTTTCTGGGGAAGGGGCGGGGGTCGGGAGGCAGGGCTGCGGAGGGCGGGGCGGGGAGTGGGCCGGGCCCAGCACACAGACTGGCAGCGGCTCCAGCCCCATCCCTCCTCAGAGATGCCACCTCCCCCACCTCCCAGCCCTGATTTGTGCCTTGCCTCCCCGCCGGGTCACCAGCACTGCCTCGGCAGAGCCCACACCCTCCCCCAACCTGCCCACCCTCCACCCCAGCATTAGGCGGATACTGTGGGAAGTGCTGGGGGTCGGGAGGTAGCCGAGGAATGGGGCAGTTCCTGGGGACATCGAAACCAAGTATTATTATGAATTGTAACTGTATTTGCACTGTTTTTTTTCCCTCTGATTGCATCAGCATATATACAATATACCTATATAACGAAATTCAGTGTCAAGCTTTCTTATGCAGGGGATCTCCCCCACCCCGCCCCCCAAACAACCTAGTTCTGTGGGTCTTTGCGAGTAGGTTATCGAGGGATGATAGAAAGGACTTGAACAAGACCTAAGGAAGCCTCCCCTCCTGAGCCCCGCGCATCTGCTCGCAGTTTCCGGCTTCGTAAATTGGGGTGAGGGGCCACCGTGAAACTCGGGTTCCTGGTCTGGGCCGTAGAGAGTGGGGTGCCACAGCCCGCGGCGTGGGGTGGCAGCACCGGCCGGAAACTGGGGTCGCCCCAGGCTTCCCCATGAACTTGCTGTGTGACCTGTGGTAGTTCATTTGCCGGGGCTCCGTTTCCTCACTTGTGAAGTGACAGGGGAGAGCATCCACCTGGCCTTCTGCTTCCTTCCTCACCTGCCGGGCGACAGCTCTCTGTGCAGCAGGGCCGGGGCCGTGGGTGCAGGTGTGCGGCCGCGCCGGGAGGGCTGCCAGGCCCCTCGCCGGTCCTCTGCTTTTGAGAAGGGGCAGACTGACGTCTAGCCATCAGGGCACCTGGGACAGCTTTGGCCTCAGGCCCGAGACCCCATCGCAGGCAGCCGCAGGGTCGGAGGGGCGCGTGAGTGGTGGTGCCCAGGCTGCTAGTCTAGCCTCGCTGCGCCTTTTGTGAGCTGCGGGGGGGGGGGGGGGGGGCGAGCGCCCCGCCCCCGGGGGGCGGGTGGGCGGGGGGGGGGGGGGGGGGGGGGGCAGAACTTGCCCGTCCTCTTGGTATCCTGTTGGTGACAGTGTAGCAGAGCCCGGTGCACCCCAGTTCTGGCTCCTTCAGAGCTCCCATGAGTCCTTGCGGGCGGCTCCTCACGGCCGGGGCTGGGGCTCCCACCCTGTAGGCTCCTGGCCTGGGAAGCCTGGAGAGGATCTGGGGAGGTGGCGTAGGCCTGGGGAAGGTGGGGGGAGCAGGGTTGGGGCGGGGAGCAGGGCTGGGGCGGGAAGGGCCTCTCTGAATGCGGGTGGGGGGGCAAGACCCTTTTGCACAGGCTCTAAGTTTCCTTTTTTTTTTTTTTTAAACTCATTCTGATTTTCTGCATTGTGTTTGGAAATTAAAATGAAAAAACTAAGACCAACAGAAACTGGTTTTCAAAAAGGCAAATACACTCCCATCTGTTTCAGATGCTGCTGAGCGTTTCAGCAGCAACAGATTCAAATAATAAGCTAATTTTTGGAGAAAGGATTAAAAGAAAAAAAACTTTGTAATATTTATCACTTGCAAGCTATGTTTAATAAAGAAAGGAATGGTTTCTAAACTTTTCCTGTGGCTCGTGCTTTAGTCATGGCTGGCTTGGGGCGGCAGTTTGGTGGGGGAGCTCCAGGGGTGATTGGGGTAGCATGGGGCAGCTCTGGGGTGCCCGCTTTCCTTCCACTGCAGTGGTCCCAGGAAGCCCTTGCTCATCCACTGTCATGGATCCTGTGTTCCAGAAGCCAGTGGCCTGCCGTCTGAGGGCCCAACGGTACCTCGCAGGAGGCTGTGTCCCAGCTGTCCTTGGCCTGCCAGTCCTACTGCTCTGGTCTCTCCGGGTTGCAGAGCCCTCTGTAACGTGCTGGTCTCCCGTGGTGGCGGCCGTCCCCTCATCCGCACACGGCGTCCCCCCAAGTTCTCCTTCCAACCCAGAACATTAACCTGATGCTAATTTATTTTTTCCGTATGCTTTTTTTATGTCCCAACAAAACACTTAAGTCAGGTCCACCCAGTAGGTGGGATGTTGAAAGTTTGGGTTGTTGTTTTTACCTGTGCACTTTCTACATTTAAAACCGGTTAATTAACATACCCTGCGTTACTAGTTGCAGAAGTAGCTTCAGTGATTCGTCACTGGACGACACCCAGTGCCCTTTCCATCACGGGCGCGCCCCCTTCCCGCCTCCGCCCCGCGGCCTGCGGCTGGTCCCTACAGCTCAGTGTCTCCTGGTTTGTCTCCGTCTGTCCTTCGTCTTAACTTCCCCTCTGATCCTCGGTTTTGTTTCTCAAATCCCACATCCTGCTAACACGCGAAGAACAGTAGTCGGTCAAGAGCTGGGCAGAAGCCACGGACAGACGTCCCTCCGGAGAACAGTACAAGTGGCCAGCAGACCCGTGAGAAAACGCTCCTCGCGGGCGGCGGCCGAACCGGTCCACGCGGAGAGCCCGCCGCGCGCTCAGGGCGGCCGCCGCCACCGAGGCGGGAACCAGGGAAGGCGACGAGGCCGCAGGGGAAGCCCGGAGCCGCTCTTCGCCGCTTGCTCCTCCGTCGCAGGTCTGGGCGGCTGCTGCCCGGTCCCTTCCGCAGGAGCTGCGGGGAGCCAGCCTCGCTGAGGTCTTGTCCCTGGGGCTGGTGTCATTCCGCAGGAGCACAGAGGGTGGCAGGGTTTAGGTCCCTTAAACCCTGGGCTCCCCTCCCTCCCTGGGGGACTCTGGCCTCAGGGTGGGCGGGGGGGGGGGGGGGGGGGGGGGGGGGCTGTCCACGGCCTCTCCACGGTCTCCTTGAGGGAGTCGCAGCCCCCTCAACCCGCGCCCTAGCTGCTGTCTCCTCCCAAAAATAGAAACCAAACGGGGAGGAAAGCTCTGCCCCGGCCCCCCGCAGAGGCCCCGGTGCTGCGGATCTGGAGAGGGAGACGCTGGTCGCTCAGAGAAGCAGCTGCCCTCAGCTCCGATGTTCCGGACGCTCGCTCGTGATGTTGGGACAAAGGGGCAGGGAGCCCCCCGCCACCTGCCCACTCGAGACTCAGAGGAGAGCGGGCTGCTGTCCCTGCATCAGAGCGCAGCCGGGCCACGACGAGACCGATCCCACACGAGGGGTCCTGGCCGTGCGGTAGAGGCGGTGGCAGAGACCCTTGCCCGGCTCCCCCCTGGGCCAGACCCCTGAGGCTGTATGTCTTGGGGTAGGGTCCTGTCTGGCTCAGGAGCAGGAGCGTCTCCCGGGTGGGGTGCGGAGGCAGGCGCCATGCGGTCGGGATGCCCCCCCAGCCCGGCCTGGTTTGCGCTGAGCTACTTTGCGCGGGAGAATGACTCTGCTTCCTGAAGAGGGAGAACAGAGACCGGCCCTTCTCCCTACCTTCAGGCCTGCGCTTCCCCGGACAGAAGCTGAGGGACTTCTGGTTCTTTCCTGACTCCGGCGTGATGGGGGCAGACGAGGCATTCTCGGGGGTGGGGGGAACCCGCGGGGAGCCCACTTGCAGGGCCTAGGCCAAGGGCGGCTGCCCCGGTCAGGCCTCAGCCCCAGGCCTGAGGCACGTTGCTTTCCCACCACTTGCTTCCTGCACATCCCTCCCCTGCGGGACAGAGGAGTTCAGCCTTCTCTCTCCGGAGCCCCCCTCAGGGGTCCCCAGCTCGGTGGGAGGCAGGAGCACTCTTGGGAGCCCTATGTGCGGAGGAGGCGGTCCAGATGGGAAGCACCAGCCGGGACATGCCTGGGGCCTCCCTCTCCTTTGCTGGCTCCCTGTGGGCCGAGGGTGCAGGCTGGCAGCCCCCCCCCCCCCCGCCCGACACCGTCCTCTGCCTGGGGGTTGCCCAGTGCCCTCTGCCCTCTGCCCCCAGCCCTGCTCTCCCACTCTGGGAGGGGACAGTCAGCTCCTCCTCTCAACTCTGTGGCCCCTGGTGCCACTGGATGCAGACGGACTCTCTGCAGCTTTGCAAGCACCGAGGGCAGCGGAGCAGCGAGGCCTGTGGGGGCTCCAGCACAACCCCGGACAGCACCCAGCGCCGGACTCCGCGGACACAGTGCCTGCCGTCAGTGGGCCAGGTGGAGGCAAAGCCCAGCCCTTCCGCCTCCCTGAAGACCCAAATTCGTGGGTCCTGTGGGAGGGCCCACTCCACTGCACCTGCCACCCTCCCACCGCACCCCTCCTCATGCAAGGGGACAGCGGGCTGCTGGGACTGTCCCCCTGCACAGCCGGCTCTGCAGGGACCAGGACATGGGAAGGCAGTGCGGCTTTCTGGCCTGGAAAGCTCAGTGCCTGGGGAAGGACACGGAGCAGGGTGCCAGGGGGCAGAAGAAGGGTCGGGGCGAGGCCGAGAACGGCTGCAAGGCCATGAGGAGACACAAGGGGGCCACAGACCCAGAAACCCAGAAAGGGCCCAGACAGGTCTGAGGCCTGTGAGGACTGGAAGGGATGTGCCCTGTGCCACCAGGCCCAGAGGTGGCCAGGGATTCCTGTCCCCCACCCACGCCCCACCTGGCACAGGCCCGAGGTTCAGCACATGGTCAAGGACGCTGTGGTTGGGGGCAAGGGGAGTGGTAGAGATGGACAGGGCAGTCGGCAGCAGTCCCCTTGGGGCAGAGCGTGGCTCTGGGTCCCCTGTCACAGCCAGGCGGCCGCTGGCCTGGTTGGAGCCTGCGCTGTTATCAGCCGCAATGGTTGATGGCCTTGGTCACCGCTGAAGCCTCACCAGCGTCCCTGTGCGAGGGAAAGCCACATCCGCTGGGGCCTCCTTCTTGCCGAGTCCCCTGTCCCGGTTAGTGGGCCCTAAGGAGGGGACTGTCTCTCTCCGAGGCCACTAACCTGTCCAGGGCCAGGCCCTGCCTGCTCTGTGTGGGCCCTGCTTCAGTGGAGCCGCGGGATCGGAGCTGCGCACTTGCTGGGACTTCGTGAGGGCTTCAGAGGGAGGCGGTGTGTTTGGTGGAGGTAGGCCTGCGTGCCCGCGGTGTCAAAGGCACCCACTTTGGGCACAGGAACCTGGGGCACCTGTTGTCATGGCCCAACTAAATGTTATTCCCAAGACTCAGCACCTTCCCACTCTTCAACCAGACCAGCTGGAGCTTGGGGACGACCTAGGCCACACCGGTGACCATGGCGCTGCTGCCCGGAGGCCTGAACAAGGACTGTGGCCACCAGACAAGCAGGTGGGGTTAGGGGAGTGGAGGGGAGGGTGGTGCTGGCTGATGGGTAGGTGGCCCTGTGAGGCCCTGTGTCCTGGCCCCTCCTACCTGTCCCTCTCCCCATGCAGGTTCCCACTGGGGGAGACCAAGCCCAGGGCCCTCCCAGGCCGGCCTGGGGACTTGCCAGTGGGAACCCTGTGCCAGGTGCCGGTCACGGGGGCCCAGCCAATTAGCAGCACAGCGTAGACTCCCCTGTGCCAGACACTTTGGAAATCACGAGGTTCCAGGCGCTTAGGACCTGCATGCCCGCCCCCCTCTGATGGAGCAGCCGTCCACAGGGAGGCCCGTGGTCAGGGCCAGGAGAGGACCGAGGGCTGGAGACTCTGATGGCCGGGGCAGGACAGCTGTGTACTCCGCGGCTCCAGGAAACGTGTGGCCACAGGTGGCCGGTAGCGGTGCACACCCTGGCCCCATCGTCTGACGCACGGTGGGCACTGGATTCTGAGGCCCAGACAGGATCTCGGGCTCCTGCGGCAGCCGTGAGGATCCTGCTATGAGGGGAACAGCAAGCTGGAGGGGGGGAACAGAGCTGCCCTGCTCTGTGCCCAGGACAACGTTCTGCCCAGTCCTCAGGTGAGTAGGCCTCAGAGCGGGGCTGGGCAGCTTCTGCTTCATTCCCGGTTCTCGGAGAAAGAAGATGACTCGCCCAGGTGCTGTGCCGGGAGACCCCAGGGCTAAGGTTCGAGGAGAAGGAGGGGGCGGCTGGGCGTGGCAGGAGACCCTCCCCCAGAAAGCAAGCCAGACCCTCCTGAGAACTTGGTGATGTCCCAGCTGCTCAGGAGGGGGTAGAAATGTGTTTGAAATTCACTGCTGTTTGGCGTTAAACCAAGTCTTCCTTTATGCCACAGTCTCCTGTTTCACTAGGTGACTTGTCCAATCAGTGGGGGCTGCCATGTGCCTCGTCCTCACCCGGAGCCTGGCTACAAACTGTCCCCTACCCGTCACCCCATTCTAATGTTGCACTTTGTATCTTATGCAACTTTGTAGCCTATCTTAAACCCTTTCTTAATGTCCTTTTTTTTTTTTTTTTTTT
>NC_081566.1:67089548-67111171 GCF_022355385.1 Mustela nigripes
TCTCTCTGTCAAATAAATAAATAAAATCTTTAAAAAAAAAAATAAACCTTTCTTTATTTTTATTATTATTTTTTAAGATTTTATTTATTTATTTGACAGACAGAGATCACAAGTAGGCAGAGAGGCAGGCAGAGAGAGAGAGAAGGGGAAGCAGGCTCCCTGCCGAGCAGAGAGCCCGATGTGGGGCTCGATCCCAGGACCCTGGGATCATGACCTGAGCTGAAGGCAGAGGCTTAACCCACTGAGCCACCCAGGCGCCCCAAAAATAAACCTTTCTTTATTTTTTTTTAATTTTTTTTTAAAGATTTTACTTATTTATTTGACAGAGAGAGATCACAAGTAGGCAAAGAGGCAAGCAGAGAGAGAGAGAGAGAGAGGAGGAAGCAGGCTCCCTGCCATGCAGAGTCCAATGCGGGACTCGATCCCAGAACCCTGAGATCATGACCTGAGCTGAAGGCAGAGGCTCAACCCACTGAGCCACCCAGGCACCCCATAAACCTTTCTTTAATAAGCACTATGTCACTATCACATCTAATGAAGGTAACAACTTTTTTTTTTTTTTAAAGCAAACTCTACCCCAGTGTGGGGCTTAAACTCACAACCCCAAGATGAAAAGTTGCATACTCTACCAGCTGAGCCAGCTGGGGGCCCCAATAGGGTAACAATGGTTTCTTGGTATTACCTATACCTAGTCCAAAGTAAAAAAAAACGACATTTTTGAGACAGTTAAGGAAATTTTAAAGGCTTTATTTATTTATTTGACAGAGAAAGAGAGAGATCTCAAGTAGGCAGAGAGGCAGGCAGAGAATAGAGGGGGAAGCAAGCTCCTTGCTGAGCAGAGACACCGATGCGGGGCTCCATTCCATGACCCTGAGATCATGACCTGAGCCAAAGGCAGAGGCTTTACCCACTGAGCCACCCAGATGACCCTCTTTTTTCTTTTTTTTTTTTTAGATTTTATTTATTTATTTCACAGAGACACAGTGAGAGAGGGAACAGAAGCAGGGGGAGTGGGAGAGGGAGAAGCCGGCTCCCTGCCGACCATGACCTGAGCCCAAGGCAGATGCTTAACGACAGAGCCACCCAGGTGCCCCTCAGTGTTTTCTTTTTAAGCAATCTCTGTACCCAGGATGGGGCTTGAACTCACCACTCTGAGATCGGGAGTGGCATGTTCTATCCACTGAGCCAGCCGACCGGGCGCCCCGGTTATTAAGTCTCTTAAGGATCTAACTGAAAACAGACGATGCTCCCAGCCCCCTTCCCTGTGTCCCTGAGCTGAAGAGATGGGCACGTTTTCTGGTAGAATTCCGGCTATGCTGTCTTCGGGGTCACGGAACATACTCCTCTACAGGTGCGTGCTGGCCCTAGAAGCTTGGTTGGATTTGGGCTCTGCTTCTAGAGAAGAGAACTGCACAGGGGCTGCTGTGTGTGCCGGGCCGCACCCTTCGGGAGGTCTGCACTGTTTCGGGGTGGCCTGACCCCTCAGTGCAAATCCCCCAGCCACCCTGGTCTGGTAGTCACATTCACTGGTAATGGCCTGACTCGGTGACTTCATTGGGTTGCAGAGTGATTTTCCACTGCTGTCTTTCCTTTATCATCTGTTAACTGGAGCGTTTTTGTAAAGAACTTTTCCCTCCTCAACGAGGACAACTTAGTAAGCCTGAGATATAATCCACACAGGAACTGGAATTCCCAGTGACAGATGTCTAGCTCTTTCTTTTAGTTGCCAATTTTCAGAGCAAGGAGCTGATGCTTTATCCATTGGATAGCTTTATTTACGTATTCGCGAGAGAACAGCAGTGGGGAGAGGCAGAGGGAGGGAGAGAGAGGGAACCAGACTCCTCACGGAGTGGGGAGCCCGATGCGGGACTCGATCCCAGGACCCCCAGATCATGACCTGAGCTGAAGGCAGATGCTTAACCGCTTAACCAACGGACCCACCCAGGCACCCCTATCCAAAGTGTTTCTCTCCCCTTATCCTCGCTCAGTTTACTATCACTCTGACCGGATACATTTTGTATATTCAAGGTTTCAAATGCATGTATTAACCTTTTTGACATTCCGATTGCCATATTTTAGGCAGTAGGAGCTCTGTGTTCTTTTGCCATTCTGCTGTTCTTTGGTATCTTTGCTTTCTGGCACGAGATGCCCCGAGGCCTGTTCTGAGTATTTCCTGCCTCGCCCAGGGAGTCAACCTGTTCTGCAAGGAGCTCAGACCGGCAGACCTCACTGCTGTCAGGCTGTCTGTTGCTTCTAGGCTTTTTCAGCAACATTGGAATTTTTACTTCACTAATTTTATTCTATATTTATGTCTCTTGCTCTGGAAACGGTGACTCCTAGTATGTGTATTATTATGTAACAGGCCATAAAATAGTTCCAAAATTAACATCAACACTACTATAACGAGTACACTACCGCATGAAATGGAACGTGTCTTTGTAACTTTATTTGTTCTTAAGGAAAAATTAATTCTTGCAATATTATCTCTGTACAAAAAACAGAGAAACTGCCCTTCATTGAATTTAAAACCTTTGTATTTCAAAGAACACTACGAAGGAATTCAATATGTCTATCTACAGACCTACAGACATACCTATCACAACTCAACATTAAAAAGACAACCCAATTGTAAAATAAGGAAAGAATTTAAATAGACATTTCTCAAGAGAAAATATACACATAGTAAGCACTTGAAAAGATACTCAATATTGTTATCTATCAGGGAAGAGCAGATCAAAACTACAGTAATAGAGCATATCACACAAGTGTTATGAGGACGTTGAAAAGTTGGAACCTCCCACACTGCTGGTGGGAATGGAAAATGGCCCGGCGACTGGAAAAGTTTGGCGGTTCCTCACAAAGTAAAAAAACACAGTTTCTATGAGACCCAGCACCACCATTCAAATACACAGCCCAGAGAACTGAAAATACAAGCCTGCGCAGAAACTTGCACACAATTGCTTACAGCAGTATTCCCATAGCCTGAAAGTGCAAGCGGTCCACATTCCAGCAGCGAAGGAATGGGTGCACAAATTGTGGTCCATATGGCCAATAGAACATATATATTTTTTAAGCTGGGAGACTTTTTTTCCCTTTCCAGGTTTTTAAAAAAATTTTTTTTATTTATTCATTTGATGGAAAGAGATCACAAGTAGGTAGAGAGGCAGGCAGAGTGAGAGGAGGAAGCAGGCTCCCTGCTGACGCGGGGCTCGATCCCAGGACCCTGAGATCATGACCTGACCTGAAGGCAGAGGCTTTAACCCACTGAGCCACCCAGGTGCCCCTCTTTTCCAGGGTTTTATTTAAATCCCAGGTAGTTAACGTATGGTGTAATATTAGTTTCTGTTGTAGAACATTTTTCACAAGCTTTTTTGTTTGTTTATTATTTATTTAGTAATGTCTACACCAAGCGGGGCACAAACTCATGACCCTGACATCAAGAGTCACGTGCTCCTCTGAGCCAGCTGGGTGCTCCTCAGGTGTAGAATTCAGTGATCCATCACTGATGTGCAATACCCAGTGCTCATCACAGGTGACCCCCCTTAGCACCCATCACCTATTTTACATCCAGTAGGTATTAATGGTACATAAAAAGGCCCGGAGTTCTGACACACACACCGCAGTGGGCGCGGACCACACACATGCGGCTAACTCAAAGTCACCAGACACGAAGGGTCCCATGTTATCTGATTCCACTGATACAAAATACTCAAAATAGATAAATGCGTGGAGACAGAATACAAGTCGGCGGCTGCTGGGATGGGGGGATGGTAACAAACTGCTGAGAGCGGGGCTTGCACCTGGGAGCGGCAGGGACAGCGACAGGACGGGGCCGCACACACCGTGAGTGAACATGCCACCGAATCGCTCCCTTCAAAATGGCTCATTTTATGCTATGTGAATCGTGCCTCAGTAAGTTATTTTTAAAATATTTTCTTTATTTCTTTGCAGGGAACCTGATGTGGGACTTCGTCCCCGGCGATGAATGCAGGGCCTGAATCTCTACACCGGACACTTGAAACCACGAGAACATTCATGTACGGTAACCGGAGTGAAGACAGTTTAAAAAAAACCGCAGCAGATAATAAAGAGAATTTGCAAAAAAGCCAAAAGCTTTTGAAAGGCTTTCCCTTATTTGAGAGCGCGCGCGCACGCGCGAGGGGCTGCACGAGCCGACTGTGCCCTGACGCCCGAGCCGCACGGGAGGCTCCAGCCCAGGACCCTGACATCAGGACCTGAGCCAAAGCCAAAAGCAGAGGCTCAACCCACTCCCCGCTTTTGTCCCTAGAGCCCCAAAGAAGAGAACTGCAGACACGGGGCTCCCCGCCCGCTCCTCCCCGAGTCCTCTAGGCCGCCCAGGGGAGAGCCCCCACGCGGCGCGGGGCACCAGTGCGCAGGCGCCACTCTCGGTCGGAAGGCGCCCCGGCTCGCCCCGCCCACGTGGGAGGACTCCTCCCACTGGCCAGATCTGCTCCACCTCCCTCGAGCCCGGGCACGTGCCTGGCGGTCGGCCGTGGGCGCCAGTGCGCGCCTGCGCCGTGAGGGCGAGCGCTCCCAAGGAGCCGGCGGAGGGGTGGGTGGGGTGGTGGGCGCCCGGAAGTAGCCGCGCCGCCGGCGTTTCCGGCCTTTCCCGAGCGGGTCGTGGGAGGAGGCCCTGGGTCGAGAGCTGGGCGCTAAGCCGGGCGGTGACCCTGTGCGCCCCGCGGCAGAGGCCAGTATCGGGGCCCGCGGAGTAGGTGCCCTGGGCCGGCGCTCTGTCACGCCGGCCCGCCTTGGTTCGGTGCGGGAAGGCGGCCGAGACCTCAGAACCCCACGTGGTCTCCACACGTCACGCAGTCCCCTTTCATCTCTTCGGTCGCGCTACACGCGCTACACGCTGTGCAGCCCCCGGAGCCCCCGGCGCCGCGGCTCACGGCCGGGGACGGGGCCACAGCCGGGGCGGGGCCACAGCCGGGGCGGGGCCACAGCCGGGGCGGGGCCGGGAGCCCTCTCCCCCGCCCTCCCCTCCAGCGGCTCCGAGAAGGGAAGTACTAGAGGCTTAGCCTGCTTCTCTGTGCAAGCTGTGCCGTCCTCCCTTTCCGTTTTGTTTCGGGGGATTTTTTTTTTTTTTTCTCGTGGAATAACCTAATTCTTTTAAGATTTATTATTTTTATTATTATTATTTAAAGATTTTATTTATTGGACAGAGATCACAAGTAGGCAGAGAGACAGGCAGAGGGAGAAGCAGGCTCCCCGCTGAGCAGAGAGCCCGATGCGGGGCTCGATCCCAGGACCCTGGGATCATGACCTGAGCCGAAGCAGAGGCTTAACCCACTGAGCCACCCAGGCGCCCCTAAATAAATAAAATCTTAAAAAAAAAAAGCAGCCTCAGTACAGACAGGATCTGTAGCAGTAGAAACTGACAGCTGCAAAAAAGCAGATCCAAAAGAATTAAGTCTCCCACTCACCACAATTAAAAATAATAAATCTGGGGCGCCTGGGTGGCTCAGTGGGTTAAGCCGCTGCCTTCGGCTCAGGTCATGATCTCAGAGTCTTGGGATCGAGTCCCGCATCGGTCTCTCTGCTCAGCGGAGAGCCTGCTTCCCTCTCTCTCTCTGCCTGCCTCTCCATCTACTTGTGATTTCTCTCTGTCAAATAAATAAATAAAATCTTTAAAAAAAATTACTAAAAAAAATAAATCTGGGGGGCTTTTAAGAAAATATTTTATTTATTTGAGAAAATGAGAGAGCGAGCGAGCGCATAAGGAAGGTCAGAGGGAGAAGGAGACTCCTTGCTTGGCAAGGAGTGGGACTTAAACCTGGGACTCCAGGATCATGACTTAAGCCCCACAGGCGGCCCTGAGGCTGCTTCTTAAAGACAAGTGCCAATCTCCATCACCTGCTTTGAGCCTTGGAACAGAATTCCTAAACACATGGCTTATATGGAATTTAAAATTTGCTAGTAGTCACATTTACAAAGGTAAAAATAAACAAGTTTAAATTTATTATATTTAACTCAGTGCATCCAAAATGCAACTTCAGCATGTAAGTAATATAAAATAAAAATACGAAATTAAAAAATGCATTTTGGGGCGCCTGGGTAGCTCAGTGGGTTAAGCCGCTGCCTTCGGCTCAGGTCATGATCTCAGGGTCCTGGGATCGAGCCCCACATAGAGCTCTCTGCTCAGCAGGGGGCCTGCTTCCCTTCCTCTCTCTCTGCCTGCCTCTCTGCCTGCTTGTGATCTCTCTCTGTCAAATAAATAAATAAAATCTTAAAAAAAAAATGCATTTTGGGGGGTGTACCAAGTCTTTGAGACCTGGTGTGTATTTTACACCTAACAGCACATCTTGCTGTAGACTAGCCACATTTCAAGCACTCAGGAGGCAGGTTTGGCCAGTGGCCACCATACTGGACAGGGCAGACTTAGGTGAAATGCAACAGGGAATGTGGAGAAAATAATGTGTGTGATTCCATGAGGGAAGAGGTGGCTCCTCCACAGTCCTGGGATGTGGGCTGGGTTGAGCTGTTTAAGAGGGCAGCTGCAGGGCAGGGCCCCATCGGCCAAGTGACACACCTAGCCAGTCCCCCCTTGTCACCCCCATACACATAATATTGCTTTTTTTCTGGGCTGAGGTGAGCGGAATGAGCTAAACTCCTCATTTATTGGTCAGTGTGTGACATCGCCTACACCTCAGTGCGCACCTCAGTCTTTGTTGATGCTGAGCTGGGATTTCTGGTGGAAGGTGGGGCAATGTGTGTATTTTGGAACAGGAGTTAGCCGTGGGGACCCGAGGCTGTTGGCAAGGCCCATCCCTTGATCTCTCATTTCGGGGAGAGGAGCTGGAGGGAAAAAGATAACCCAAGGGAAGGTAGCAGAAAATGTTGAGGACCCACAGTTCAAAACTAAAGGGCTTTTATTTATGTTTTAAAATTTTTTAAGTCATCTCTACACCCAGTGTGGGGGTTGAACCCACAACCCCTAGATTAAGAGTGCAATGTTCCACTGACTGAGCCAGTCAGGAACCCGACAGGTGGGACTTAAGTTTTAGGAGAAGCATGAGTTTCATCATTTTTTAGATGATCAAATTTTCTGATGCTTCATTTGGAGGCTAAGGACAGGCCTTTTTCCTTTTGATTCCCCCTTCTTCCTCCTGCCACATGCACATGTGCACTGTGAGTCTTGCTCCCAGGAAAGCCTTTAAAGTCTCCTCAGAGCCTGAGGGGCCCCAAGCTGCTGCTCTGGGAATGCAAGACTAAGATTAGGCTGGGGGCGTTGCGTGGCCCCATCCTTTTCCCCTTGACCAGCTTCCTCAGAGGCTGTGAGGGAAGAGGGGTATCTAGAGTATCCTTTTCCTCCAGATCAAACCTTGGTTTGGCCTGGTTGACCCTTCTCCAGCCCAGCCACACCTGGGTCTGTGGGGAGCCAGTGGCTCCGACGGCCACAGGCGGCAGCATTTCCATGCCTCGGTCCACCTGGGCCATTTGGTCAATCCCTCCAGTCCCCCAACTCCCCCTACAGAGCTGCCCCGCACTCAGGGCGTAAGGCTGGGATGGACACACAGCGCACACCCTGACGTCCACCACAGCGGCCCTCCAAGGACAAGGATCACATGGAGTCCTGAGAGGAAGACACTGTGGTCCAGACGTGGAGCTCGTGCCCCCATAAGGTTGGGGCAGAAGGGTGTGTGGCTGTGTGTCAGGGAAAAGCAGTTCCACAGACACGGAAGCCCAAAGGTGCTTATCAGAAAGACAGAGCTCGACTGGCTCTGGCCCCGTTTATTACAAAATAATGATTCCAAATCTGGTATAAAAAAGATCCCAGACGGCCCCCAGTACACCTGCCATGCCGTCGAGCCACAAAGTCGCTCCCTCGGGCTGCTGAGCATGGGGGGGGCTCTCAGATGCGAAGGTCCCCAGCCAGGAGGGCACTGTACCGGGCCCGTGTGAGGGGCAGGTAGGCACCCCCAGGCTGGTCCAGAACGTAGAGGGGGTCAGACAGGGCGCTTGGGTCAAAGCCTTCCTTTGCCATCCGCACCTTCTGCTGCTTGAAGGTCTCCGTCGTGGCCAGAGACTCCTGAGGAGGGCGTCAAAAGGAGCTGAAGGCGGGCGCATTCTGCCCTGGGGGTTAGGTGAGTCAGAGGCAGGGACAAGGAGGTATGAGGTTGGGGTTTAGGGGACGGGGTGACAGGGAAGAGAAGAAGACAAGCCTGGAGGAAGGCAGAGGGAATGAAGGGGCGAAAGAATGCCCGGCTGAGAAGGAGCCGTTCCCTCTCTTCACTGGACAGCGCCCCCTGCGGGTCCCCATGTGTGCTGTGGGGCCCGCCAAGGGCTGTGGACCCCAGGGCTGGAGGGGTCAGGCGGCAGCACCCCGTTACCTGGAGCCTCAGGAACCGAGGCCAGGCGTACGGCGGCAGGTTTTCAGAAACGTGCGTGTAGAGCTGCACAAGGTCTAAGGAGTGGGGGGGACGCAGAACCAGGGCCGCCATTCCAGCTCTGCCTTCGTGCCCTGTGAGGTGGGGACAGGTCACCCACCCGCTGGCCTCATGTTCCCTGTGCCCCAGTAACACCGGGTCAGGGAGACAGGCCGGCTGCCTCCTGCCTCCCCTAACTTGGCACCTGGCACGGTGACTCCATAGACGTTCACCTCCTGAAGAAAATCCAGAGACTCCAAGGCCTCGGCCACCTCGGTTGTGGCCACATTCTCCCCTTTCCACCTGCCAGAGGGCGGAGATCCTGGGCCTTAGGGGGTGGGTGGGGGGAGGGCACAGTCGGGGAGCCCCCAGGGAGGACGCATTGCAGAGGTCTGTCTGTCAGGGGCGATGGACGAGGGGCTGGGTTTGGGTGTGTGTTAGGGAGGCAGGGTTAGGGGCTCTGGGTCACAGGGACTGGATGCCTGGGAAAGGACTCCAAGTCATGCACAGTTACCTGAAGGTGTCTCCAGTCCGATCATGGAAGCGGAGAAAACCCTGGTGGTCGCAGACCAGCAGGTCCCCAGTGTTGAAGAAAACATCCCCAGCTCGGAAGACACTCTTCAGCAGCTTCCCCTGGCCGAGCTCCGGCCCCCCAGCATAGCCCAGGAACGGGGACTGCTGGCTGACTGGGGCCACCAGCAGCCCGGGCTCACCTGGCAGAGCACTGGGGTCAGGGCGGGCTTCCTGCCCACCAGGAGCCTCCTGGCCCTCGCCCTACGGTCCAGTGCCCGTCCTCCTCTGCCGGCCGCACCACCCCATCCAGCCCTCCTGAGCACGAACCTGGACATGTGGCCACACAGTGCCCCTGGGCATCCCGGACCGGCTCCCCTGTGGTGACGTCATAGCGAATCAAAGAGAAGGGGAAGACATGCTGGGGGAAGGGAGACCCAGGCACTGGGTCATTTCAGTGGTATGAGCCCCTTCCTGCCGGCCCCCACCTGCCACAGGACCCCCCGTTTCTCTCCCAGGCCTCCCTTACCTTATAAAGCCAGGAGGCACGGCCCACAGCACCCAGCTGTCCCGTGTAGTTAAAAGTGGCAACATTGCCCTCGGTGAGCCCGTAGGTCTCCAGCACCCGCAGGGGACCAAAACGGCGCACAAAGCGCTCCCAGGTGTCGGGTCGCAGCCCGCTGCCCACTGCCAGCCGGACCTTATGGCCGTGTTCCGCCGTGCTCTGAGGCAAGGAGAGATGGGCAGAAGGGTCACCACCAAGACACCGGCTCCCAAATGTGAGGTTCTGTTTCCCTGTCCCCTGAAGCCCCTTCCACCGCGACCTCGCTCAGATGTCCTGGCATCCCAGGCTTCTCACCCGGCCCCACCACCGTCTTCCCGCACAGTCTCCGCCTTATGAAGTGCCCCCCTCCCTGCGCAGGCCCGGACCTCCGCCCACACACCGGTGGCTGGTTGACAAGATATCGGCACAGCTCCCCTATGTACTGGAACACTGTCACCCCATGCTGCTGGCAGTCCTCCCAGAACTGACCGGCCGAGAATTTGGACTTCAGCACCACTGTGGCCCCTGCCCGAAGTGGAGAGGGTGGTGGAGAAAGGTGAGGTGAAGGCTGAGGGGGGCACCCTGACCACCCCCTTCCCAGCCCCTAGCCCTCACTGTTGTGTGTGGCTCCCCGGAAGGCCCTTCTGTGACATCCAGTAGCAGGCGGCTTGGCCTGCCTCCTTTCCCACCTGTGTCCCAGACAGCTCAGTGCCCCTCCTCTGCTACCCACCCCCACAATGTCCCTGCTCTGCACCCTGACTCCAAACCCCAGCTCTGTCCGTCTTCTTCTTCCCCAGCTGACAGCCACAGCCCTTCCCCAACCCGCCCTGGGAGTCTGGAGTCCTGCCAACTGTATGGGCTCCCTAGACAGTCTGCAGATCCTGCAGGGGTGCTGCCCCTCTGGACCAATTGCTCTCAGAGAGTAGCCCCTGCCTCCTCCTTCCTCCGGATTCCCTACCCTGAAGGACTCAGGGAGCATCCCCAGGTGAGCACATCACAGAGGGGCCTTAATAAATGTTTGCTAGAAAAAACACCTGTTGGAGGATTAGAGATGGGGAGGACTGGGGGGCGCGCCGGGTAGACTGACCGATGCCCAAGCAGCCCACAATGCCCAGGAGAGAGCCCGACATATGGTAGAGGGGGAGGGCCAGGTAGATCACATCCTGCCGGTGGGCCCCACACAGCTCATAGAAGGCCTGGCACTGCAGGATCTTCAGGTGACTGATCTGCGCAGCCTTGGGGAGGCCTGTGGGCAGTGGGCGGAGATCGGGGAAGGGTCTGAGCTTCAGGTCCTGCCTCCCTCCGCCCCTGCTGGGTTTCACACAGAAAGAGGCAGAGGCAAGGCGGGAGCGGAGAGGAAGGCAGGCAGGGCTGTCCTGGATCAGCCGGGAGTGGCAGGGAGGGTGTGGAGTAGCAGCCTGGAAACTGAAGCCCTAGTTCTGGTTCCCTTCTCCTGCCTTCCTCTGCCTGGATTCTGGGAGCCAAGGCCGGTGCTCACCCGTGGTGCCAGAAGTGAAGATGTACAGGCACGTGTCCATCATGCTCTGGGGGGCAGACAGGTACCCGGGCACTGGTCCGTCCGCTTCTGCCGAGGCCTCGGCCAGCAAGTCGCTGATTCCCACAGGACGGGCTTCAGGGCCTGCAGCCCAAAGACGGAGCCCCATGGCTCTCAGGGCTGGCAGGTCAGGCTCCAGCGACTGCAGGAACTCTGGGTGAGGTAGGAAGGCGTAGCTCGGGAAAGGAATTCTCCGCCCCTCAGCGATCTGCACGTCCCTCGCCCCTCCCCACACCTCGCCGCTCCAGGGCGAGGAGAACGGTCTGAACGTCCCATCACCGCTCTGGGGACCAGGGACCCAGCTCCATCCCGCGGCCAGCCCGAAGACTCAGACCCTCAAGCACCCTTTCCGAACCCCACGGAGGCGGCCTTCCGAGCTCCGCCCCTTCTCTGCGGCCCCTTTCCGAAGCCGGCCCCGCCCCGAGGGCCGTGCGCCCCGACCTTACCTGGCGCCAGGACCAGCGCGCGCGCGCCGCAGCTGCGGAGACAGTGCAGGAGGGCACCCCGGCGCAGGGCGGCGGGCACAAAGGCTGTGCGCAGGCCGGCCTTGGCCAGCCCGAACCAGAGCCACAGGAACTCCGGGCAGGCGGGGAGAAGCAGCGCCACGGTGTCCCCGGGCGCTAGAGGGGCCGCGGCGCCGGCCACTCCCGCGGCCCGCTCGGCCTCTGCACCGCCGCCGGGCCCCGCGCCCCAGCCCCGCGCGCGCAAGAAAGCGCGCGCAGCCCGGTTGCTCTCGCGCTCGGCCTCCGCGTAGCTGAAGCGTCGCGGGCCGTGAATGAGGAAGGTGTGTGCGGGGCGCTGCCGGGCCAGTTCCGCGAGGCGCCAGGCCAGGCTGCAGCCCCCCTCGGGGCCCCTCGGGTCGGCGGCGGCCGCGGCCAGGGCGCGCGCTCGAAGGGCCCGCTTGCATCGCAGGGCGCGTACCGCGAAGGCCAAGTCCGCCGGGAGCCAGCGCAGCCCCGGCCAGAGGTGCGGCTTCCGCAGCAGGAGCAGCGGCGGCAGCAGCAGCAGCAGCAGCAGCAGCAGCAGCAGCAGCAGGGCCGCCATGGCGCGCTGGTCCTGGGCCCGGCCCCGAGGCTCCCTTCCGAAAACTGGGGCTGCTCGCTTTTGCTCCGAGACCTCTCCCTCCCGGGAGCGCGCGTGCGCCAGCTCACGCCCCTCCCCCCTTCTCCACCGGCGGGGAGCCGAGGCCGGGAGGTGCGTGGGGGGCGGCCCCGAACTCTCGGCCCTCCCCGCCGCCGCGCTCCGCCCTGTGCGCGCTCCCTCCCGGACAGCGGAGGGCTCGCTCCCTCCACCGTCCGGATTCAGGTTTTCTCCCCAAGGCCGCTTCTGTCCCGGCCTGAGGATGCCACCACTGCTCTCCCACAAAACGGCCGGAGAACTGGGCCCTTTGCCCCTGTGGCGCTGCAAGTCCCGGCCTGAGGGCCAGACCAGTGCCCTCCCCCAGCGCCAGCAGCAGCCCTAGGGGAAGGGTGGGGGGCCCAGGCAGCAAGTCCTGGAGGGGCGACGGCCGAGGCCCCTCCTTCTGGGCAAGGGCACAATAATTGGGGCCAGCCAGCAAATGCTTTCCATCCTGGTTTTAATTGGGGCAGAGGGAATGGGAAGGGGAGAGGAAGAGGCCTCCTGCGACTTGGGACTTTTAAAGGAAGGAATAGCAGCTTTGAGGAAGGAGCCACCGGACTCTGCCAGCCCCTGTCCCCGCCCAGACCTCCCTCCTCCCTGCTCCGCGGCCGGCCGCCCAGCCTCCTGGGCAGCCAAGGGGGTTCTTTTCTGCTGAGACACAGGGGACAAGGCAAGCGGCTGTGGAACAAAGAGGTTCCTTCCTATCTGAATTCTCCCCACTAGGCCCACTTCTGTCCATCAGAACCCGAGTTGGGGGCACCCTTCACCCACAGTGAACCCTCCAGTAGTTGGTAAGCACACAGATCTCCTAAACTGAACAAATACTCACTTTCGGAAGCCTCTAGTTTCTTGAGAGAGAAGTAGGGAGGAACAGAGTTTTACCTGGAGGGAGAGGTGCCTGGACAGGTCAGTGCCTGGCCCACAACCCCTGTGACAGCAGAAGGCTGGGCAGGTGGGGGGTGGCCAAAGGCCCCTCCAGACCAGGGGGTGTGCCGGAAGGGACAAGGGGAAGCTCCCCAGCCACGGGGGTGGGGGGGGTTGGGTGTGTGGCACCAGGGAGCAGGAGCACCGTCAGGTGCCCCCCACTAGGAGCACAGGTGCCCCCCACTAGGAGCACCGTCAGGTGCCCCCCACTAGGAGCACAGGTGCCCCCCACTAGGAGCACCTGGGCCAGCAACTCCAGCACAAAAGAGGTTCTGGCTTGTTTTATTGTCATTTAAAAACTTTTAAAAAGCGATTATCTCTGCCAAAAACCAAAACCAAACAAAAAGGAACTAAGGAAATGGACCATTGGACAGTTCCATGGAAGCTGTCTCTGGGAGGCCCAGGGGCTCCGGCCTCCCTCCCTTCCGGCATCTGCCCCATGTGGAGGAACAGGCAGGCACGGGGACCTCACTGGGGACGTGCCCATTGCACACGGAGGACGGAGAGCAACTATAAAATGCCTGTTAGGAGCGATCAAGGCCAGATGGGGCAACCGGGAAGGGCTGTCCATACACCGTCCTCACTCCTATCCTGGCCTCTCTGACCAGCAAGCCCCGGCTGCCATTTCTCTTTTCTTTGGGGGGCTGGGGAGGGGCAGGGGCTGAGGACCTGCACCAGCCCAGATTTCACACAGCCTCTGGCTTCGGTGGGACCTGAGTCGGTGGGAGCAGCAGTGTGAGGGAGCTAGAGGCCCCCGGATGGGAGGGAGCAGGGGCCGGGGCCGCATGGCAGCTTCGCAGGCTGAGCCGAAGGAGGCAGCTCATCCTTCCTGCCAGGTGAGCCTTGGGCACCAGGTGAGCCTCAGGCGGAGGGAGAGGGCGTCCCCCGTGCAGCTCCCCGGCCCTTACTGATCTCTGAGGCACCAGGGAGGGGAGGGCAGTCCGGCAGGGGTGGGATGGAGGAACGCAGGGGCCTCAGTCACTGTCAGACCCCACCGCAGAGGACCCTTTCCGTTTCCGCTTGGTAGGCTTCGGTTTTGTGTCTTCTTCCTCCTGGAAGAGATGGGGGCGTCGGCCATTAGCTGGAGCAGCCATAGGTCCCAGCCGCGCCCGCCCCACTGCTCCTGCGACTCTCACCGAGGCACTGCTGGAGCCCGACTCTTCCTCAGCATTGGGGGGCTGTGTCGCGTTCTTTCGGCTGCGGGGGCTGGACAGGGCTGCTTTTCTCCGGCTCTTGGGCGGCTTGGTGGACGAGTCCTCATACTCCTCGGCCAGGGAGAAGAGGTCGCTGAACCTGAGGAAGAGAGCCGGCCTCAGCACACTGCGCCGGGTGCTCCGTCCCACAGGCGAGGGCCCTCCCGTGGCTTCCCAGCGCCTTACTTCATCTTGTGGGCCTCGTCGCAGCTGGCCTGCACGTGCTGCAGCGCCTGGAGGATCGGGGTTTGGCTAAAAACTAGCGGGAGGAGGAGGGAGAGCGGGGAAGGAAGGACAGTGAGGGGTCAGGAAGTCACTGGGTCCTCCCGCCCCTGCCCAGGGCTGCTCTGCTCCAGGGTCTGCCGCCTACAGTTCTGCTTGGTGTTGGTCAGGTTGAGGCGCAGGTTGTCCAAGTGCTCCAGGATCTGCTCCAGGGTCAGCTGGGCGAGCTTGCTGCTGGAGCTCCTCAAGCTGTAGGGACAGCCAGAGTCTGAGGCCGAGGGGAGGGCTCGGGGAGCTGGGGACTCCCTCCCCACCAGGGCCCTTCCTGAAGACAAAGGTGGCACTTTGCGGGGGTGGGGGCTGGGATCAGGGGTGGAGGTAGGAGTGGAGTGGGGGGGTGGGGGCGGGACAGAGACCAGCTGGCCTCTAGGGAAGGGGCAGCACGCAGCTTGGGACCACTAGGTGTCACCCGCTAACCACCGGGAAGGAACCGCCCAGGTGCAGCCTGTGGGCAGTGGGCAGCCCTCCACAGGGCCCGCGTCCCTCGCCCTGCCTCTCCCGCTCCCCCTCTCACTCTCCCGTGCCCCTCCCAGGTCTCCCCTCCTGCCACCCCCCACCTCTGCCTCTTGCGAGGGAGGCTGTTGTTCTTGATGAGCAGGGACTTGATGTGCTCGGCCAGCAGCTCATCGTGCTTCATGCACCAGTGCCGCAGGATGCTGGTGGTGAACTGGTCGTCCGGGTGACACGGCCTGCTCAACACCATCTTCACCATCTCCTCACTGGGCCTGGGGCGGGAGGGGGTGGAGGGCCTCAGGGTCCGGGCTCTCTCCCACCGACTCCCCAACCCTCAGCCCCCTATTCCTGCGCTTCCTGCTCTCACGCCCCCTCCCCGCTCCTTTCTCACCCCCCAACCCCTCCCATCTCTCATGCCCCCCTGCCCCTGGGCCTGGGGATGCTGGTTTGCTGGTTTGCTGGTTTCGACAGAAGGGACCCTGCCAGTTCTGCAGCAGTAGACTGCCGGCATACTGGGGAGGCAGTTCACCAAAACTCTCCCGCCATGCCCACAACGCCATGCCCACAACGGACAGGAAATGGGCCAGGGAGGTGAAAGGCACAGTATCCAGCCCAAGAAGGTGCAGGGGAGGGGGGCTGGCCAGCCACAACCCCCAACCTGCTCACTTCCTTTAGGATGTTCTGTGCCACTTCTAGTCTCTCGGGCAAGAGAGCAGAAGAGGTGGCAGGAAGGCAAGAGCTGCTGCCCTACTTATCCCGGCTGTTGGGCAGAGGGGACTCTGGCGGCTCCCCCCTCCAGGCCGCACCCCTGTACTCTGACCCAGTCTCCTCTGACATTAGCCCTGGTGGCCTCATCACAGGAGGGGTGGGGAGCAGGAAACCGGACATCCGGTCCCCACCCCCAACCCCTCCTCCCAGGGCAGCTCCTGGTGGGCAGGGGCAGAAAGTCGAGAGGAAGCCCCTATCTCAGGGGAACTGCTTGTTTATAAATCATTTTAGGCGAAGGGCAGAATCAGCAGATGTCTACGGTAAGAAAAAGCCTGGCCAGCCTCCTCGAAGAGCAGACAAGAGCCATTTGCAGGATGCTGGGACTGGGACTGGGACTGGGAGCAAGAGTCCCTGGCAGAAGAACTTACTTCTCTCTCCGGAGCTGAAGCAACAGGCAAGACAGGGCCTCTGGGTGCTCTGCGGGGAGGGCAGAGGCTGGTCAAATCCTAGGAAGAATGATCCCTCTCCCACCAACAGCCACTCGAGGGAGCAAGCACAGCCTTCCCCAAGGAGTCAGCAGGAACAATCCCTTGCTTCTACAGAGTTCTGAGCAGCCTGAGCCCCGGCTCATGCTCAGAGTGAGCCTGCATGCAGGGATCAGCAGGGAGCCTGGCCTTCTGGACTCCGCAGGGCCGTCTGCTCATCCAGAAGGCCGGGGGCCTCAGCCTCGCCCCTGAGGGACTGGGGTGGTCCTTCCCTCCTTTCTCCCCGCCCACAGCCCGACTCACCTTTGTATTTGAGGTGCTGCAGGATGGGGATTATGGTCTCCAGGGGGATGTTGTGGGCCAGGAAGAGCTGCCAGGCACAGTACTGCTCAAAGGTCTCCCAGTCCAGGCTCTGGACTGCAGGGGGCAGAGAAGGGGCCTGCTCGTGCGCTCCTTCACATACACCTAGGGCTGAGCCACTGACTGCAGCACTGCAAGTACCGACCCCAAGGCTACAGATACTCTCCTTTTCCACACTGAGCACCATTTTCAAAGCCTTCACAATGTGTCTATAGTCCCACCAGCCCTGAGCTTAAGAACCAGAACCAGAGACGTTGCCCAAGACCATGGGGCAGGGCAGAGCGACCGTACACCCCATTCTCAGCCCAAGCCAGCTCCGCTGTTACTAGAAAACGTTCGGGCAGCCACACGGCGCTCCCCGCTCCCCCGGGCAGCCTGCAGGGTCTGCTCACTTACTGAGTATGTTGAGGACAGAATCCTTTCGAAACATAACTAGGTTCCCCATCATCACGTGGCAGACCAGCTCCTGGAGCTGAGGAGGAGGAGGAGGAGGAAGAAGGCAAGACCCATTGGTTCTAAAAGAAGCCAGGAAGCCAGTGTGGAAGGAGAAGCAGGAGGGCCCACGTTGGGGAAAACCTAGTGTAGAGGCTTGGGAAGGTCTCTGAAGGACATGGGGCTGGTGAAGAACAGGTGTAGGCTTGTTTGGGGCAAAATAGAGAAAACCATTAAAAGTGGTTTCCATGCCCTGACAGAGAGGGAGAATGGGCAGCTTGTCTACCTGGCCCCACTCCGGGCCCCAACCCACACCAGCCTGTGCCTGGGAAGGAGGGAAGAGCCCCAGGAGGCTGAGCTCTGACACAGAGGTGTGGGTAGGAGGAAGAAGGGCTCTTCTGTCATCAGTGAGGCGAGTGAGTGCAGAGGAGGATCAGAAATGGGACCGCAGTGCGGCACAAGAAAACGCACAGGCAAAGCTGCAGCCTCCCGCGGCCCTGTACGTGGCGGAAAAGTCAATGGCCTGATCGTTTTCACCCTGAGCCAAGGGGACAGCCAGTGGAGAGCTAAAAAAGAAACCCACCTCCTCGCTTTCCGTGTGGAACTGGAGTACCCAGGAAAGCACGAGCCTCACCTGCCTCCGTGGGGATCCACTTCTCTCCTAGCCCCCAGGCCTGAAGTGCACACAGGTGCAGCTCCCCCCGCCCCCCAGGACGACCGCGCCCTGCGCACCTGTGCAGAGTCAATAACAGCCACGATCATGTTCAGCAGCTCACCACTCCGCAAGGTCTCATCTGGAAACTGGCAACAAAGAGGGAGGCTGGGGCAGGAGTCCAGGGGGCATCCCTGACTTGGACCTCATAATCTGCTCCCCTTTCTTCCCAAAAGCTCGGGGGGCGGCTGGGTTAGCCAGACGTGGGCTCCTAACACAAATACCTAAAGAAAGATCCAACAGCTGTGAAGCTGGGACTTTAACTCTTCCAAAACCCAAATCTGCTTTTTGTGTGTCCACAGCACGAGGAGTGTGTGTGTCTCAGGAAAGCAATGGGGAGCCATTGCCAGAGCCAAAGAGGACTGGCCCTGACTGGTGAGGGCTGTGTGGCAGCAGTGACAACAAGTCCAATCTGTGCGGACCCTCAGCCGAGGAAGAGAAGGCACAGAGAGTCTGGGGTGCACAAGAGAGAGGCCCGTGCCGGGGGAGGCCGGCTGACCAGGGAGGAAGCTGCTCTGTGCTGGGCACATGCATTCGCCCCCCGTAGTTTCCGGCTGAGATCACAGTTCCTCCTGTCATGCCCACACCCCACACCCTGATTTCCCTGTTCCCGGGAACTTTCACCAAGAGGAGGAAGAGCTGATACTTCCTCTGATGTCCCAGTTCCTAGAGAAGACAAGTGGATGAGGGAAATGAAAGTTGAGTCTCTACCACCAAGGCCCTGGTCTTTGGGAACCACTAGAGAAACCAAGGGTGAGCAGTCAGCTGGCAAGAGGGCCCGCGATGTGTGAACTTGGATTTGGCTGGGGGCCTGTCCTGGGTCCAGAGGATGGGGCCAAAGCTGAGAAGCCAGGTGTAGAAGCCCAGACCCCAACTCACACCACAAAGTACAGCTTGGGAACTCTGGGGGGTCTTAGACATTTTTTAACCATTAATGGGGGAGGGAGGGCCATGGGCAGGTGTGGTGCTGGAAAGAAAAGCCCGGCGTGGCCAACAGGGGTTGTACGCAGAGACGCGCAGTCTCATGAGCCCGCCCTGCACAGCAGCCCTGTCCCAGCGGAATCCCGTCAGACACTGACCTCCGTATAGATGGAGGGTGTGAGGTGACACAGCAGCCGCACGTCGTCTTCCTGGCACGCCTTCATGTCCATCATCAAGCAGGTGTGCAGATCACCCAGCTGCGTGGCCTGGGCAAACGACTCGTACAGGTTCATCTTCCCAGCAGCAGCTTTGCTGCAAGAGCAGTAGGGCCTGAGCCGGCAGCCAAGCCTGGCGGCCAGCCTCAGCCTCCCCTGAAGCAGGCCCTCGTCGGCAGCCCCTTTGCTGCCCCTGATGCTTCCCCCTCGCCTTCCTCAAGAGTGTGGTGACTTAGAGAAATGACGACACACGTTTCTCCCCCCACCTCCTGCAGTGCCCCGAACAGCGCTGACCACAGCTACCGACCCTGCTAACAGGTGAGAGCTGAACACAGGAGAGGGCTCAGCTTAGCCTAGAAAGCTGGCTCTCCCGCTTCCTGGGCTTTGAGCAATGAGGGCAACAAGGCATGGAGCCCCACCTTACATCACGTACAAAACAACCCAAAACAGGTCACAGGCCTAAAAGTGAAGGACTGAAATCACACAATGCCCAGAAGAAAACACAGGAGAAAATCTCCGTGACAGCACGGCACAAGTGACAGAGAAAAAAACAGACCGGATTTTCCAAAATGGAAAACTTCTGTGTTTCAAAGGGCTCCATGAGGGTATGAGAAGATAACCCGCAGGGTGAGCAAACACCTGCAAACCTCATGTTTCTTGAGGGACTTGTATCCAGAATAAAAACAAAACTTAAGAATCAACAATGAAAAGATGAATGACTCCAATTAAGTAAGGGAGAGGAGAGTTGCCTGGGTGGCTCAGTCGGTGAGGCGTCTGACTCCGGGTGTGGGCTCAGGTTGTGACCTCTGGGCGGTGGGATCGAACCCCGTGTCACTCTGTGCTCAGCATGGCATCTGCTTGAGAATTCTCTCTCCCTGTCCCTGTGCTCGTCCCCTCCGTGCACACTCTCCCTCGCTAATAAATAAGTCTCAAAATGAAATAGAACTGAGGCGCCTGGGTGGCTCAGTGGGTTAAGCTTCTGCCTCTGGCTCAGGTCATGGTCTCAGGGTTCTGGGATCGAGCCCTGCCTGCATCGGGCTCTCTGCTCGGTGGGGAGCCTGCTTCCTCCTCTCTCTCTCTGCCTGCCTCTCTGCCTACTTGTGATCTCTTTGTCAAAAATAAATAAATAAATAAAATCTTAAAAAAAAAAAAAAAAAAAAAAAGGAGAGTATCTGAACAGACATTTCTCCAAAGAAAACACACCAATGGCCAATGACAAGCACATGAAGAGCGGCTCAGTATCACCAGCCATCAGCGCAATGCAGATCAAAACAAACCACCCACTAGGACGGCTCTAATCAAAAAGCCGCCAGCCATAGGGTTGGGAAGGCCACGAAATGGAAGCTCTGGGAATGGGCCGCAGGGACCCCGTAAAGTAGTTCGGCAGTTCCTCACAGGGTTAAAGACAGAGTTACTGTTCAACCGGCATTTTACCCTGAAGTATATGTACCTGGGAAAATCGAATACCTGCATCCAGGTAAAAATCTGTGTGTGAATGTTCACAGCAGCTCTTTCACAACAGACAGAAAAGTGGAAATGAATTAGATGTCCACCGCTGGGTGAACGGAGAAACGAACTGTGGTACATCCAGACAGTGGAGGAGTATTTGATCATAAAAAAAGAAGTCCTGACACAAGTGACAGCAGGGATGACCCTTGAAGCCACGACACTAAGTGACATAAGCCAGTCAGTCGTGAGAAACCACACGTTGTACGCTTCTGTTTATACGGAATAAACAGAGGAAGTAAATCCGGAAAGACAAAGAGCAGAGCCGTGGTCGACCGGGGTGGGCTGAAACGGACAATGGGAAGGGGACTGCTGCCTAGGACATGGTTTCTCTTGCCGGTGAGGAAAATGTTCTGAATTAGCCACCAGCAACAACTGTATCACTCTGGGAATGTACTTTAAACCACTGAATTATGGTTTTAAAGCTGTTGTTAAAAAAAAAACAAAACAAAAAAACACTATACAGAAGGCCAGGTGATGGCAGCCAAGGGCAGGAGAGTCAGCATACGTAGGAGAGGTTCTGGGGACCATACCCACCTGGCCCGCAGGTAGTACAGCAGGTGGTAGCCAATCTTGGGCTGTTTCTGGTAGAGCTCGGAGAGAAGATCCAGGAGCAGAGAGAAGCTGCTGTTGTCTTCCTGCATCTGACACAGGTTCCTGGAGGTGGGAAAGGGGGAAAGGGAGCAGAGCTGGATGTAGGGTGGACCCTCCTCTGGAGGGAGGAGCTGTCTGTGCCCCCTGCATGTCCCTCCCTTCTGGAAAAAGGGTCCCATTCCCCCTGGAAAGAAGCACAGGACTGCCAAGATGAGGACGGATGGCCCAGCAGTGTCTCTTACAGCTGGATCCTTACCTAAATATCAAATAGAGAGGCTTTCCCACAGACTCCTCCAGGGACCTGCAAGAGGAGCACATCTAAGAGTCCACACGAGTGGAGAAAATGCACTGCAGGCAGACAATACGGAGGCTAGACGCCAGCCTGCTCCTTTCCAAACAAGAGGTCACCTTCTTGCTGCCCCAGAGGCTGAGTAACGGAGAAGACATATTCCCAACACATACCACAGTCTAGGTAGTGACTGTCACTGAAAATGAGATTCCTGGGCTCAGCTGGAGGAACACACAACTCTTGATCTTGGGATTCTGGGTTCGAGCCCCCAAGCTGGGTATAGAGATTGCTTAAGAATAAAATCTTAGGAGCCACCACTGGGTGGCTCAGTGGGTTAAAGTCTCCGCCTTCAGCTCTGGTTATGATCTCAGGGTCTGGGATGGAGCCCCCACATCCGGCTCTCTGCTCAGCGGGGAGCATGCCCTCCCCCC
>NC_081566.1:67111271-67133036 GCF_022355385.1 Mustela nigripes
CCCCACCCCCCCCCCCCCCCCCCCACCTGCTCCTCTGCCTACTTGTGATCCCTCTCTGTGTAAAAAAAATTAAAAAAAAAAAAAAAAAAAAAAACTTTAAATAAATAAATAAATAAAAATAAAATCTTAATAAGAAAGAAAGAAAGAAGAAAACGGGACTCCTGCCCTCTGGGAGGGTCCAATCCCACCTCTAGCAGCAAAGACTGGGCACACAGGAAGGGGTGCTACTCTCTGCCCCATGCTCTGCATTCGGCAGACAAAAATGAATCCTTAAGTGAATCAGCACACATGAGAATTAAAACAAATACAGAGAGGGGCGCATGGCTGGCTCAGTCGGTGGAGTGTGTGACTCCCGATCTCAGGGTCTGAGTTCAAGCCCCGTGTTGGGTGTAGAGATTGCTTGAAAATAAAATAATAAAAAAAGAAAATAAAACAACAAGTGAAGATTATTCCTCTCAAGTCTACAGCAAGATGCCTCCTGGACTAGGGCTCTAAGACCACATTTCTGGCTCCCAGGAGCCACTGGGTGGGCAGAGGGGTCAGGGAAGATAAGCCTTACTCTTCGGTGATCTCCTCAGGCAACACCTCCCCTCGAAAGTGGGCCTTGAAGAGCTCCTGCAGGCAGGAAGCAAGCACAGACAGCTGCTCCGAGTCAAAGTCTTCCTGGGTGGTGAGACAAGTGACGGGTGTCACCACGTGACCCCACCTTTACCCGTCCCAGGACCCAGAGCCCCTGAACTCCATCTGCTTCCACCTCGAGGATTAACCAGAGGTGGGCAGCTGGGGGATGGGTCAGCTGCTGGGCGGGGGAGTCCTGCGCTGGCTGGGATCTCCTCACCTCCAGGACCTGGTCCACGATTTCCTGCATGACCTCACACTGGGCCTCGGTGTCACTGTAGTGCAGAGTTGAGAGGAAATCTCAGGGACATAAGTGACAGCAGAGGGCAGGGCACACCCAGCAAAGCACATTCAGGCACGGACAGAATAGAGGACCTCTGTGGGAACCCTGGCTTGGGTTGCAGAGGCTTTAGGGCAGAGTTTGCTACTCTCTGGGCACAGGCCCTAGGAGAAGGGAAACCCCCATCCCCCTGCTTTGGTTCTCAGAGACTCATGTCCTCAGAAGGTACCGGGGAGAACCACATGCTGAAGACTGCACCCCCCAAACTGCAGAAGGCACAGCACGGGGCCTCTGCTCCCTCTCCATACGCCCAGCACCCCCCAGGGAGCGAAGCAAGCCTGGGGCTGAGCCTCCCACGGTGAGGACGGGAGCAGCGCGCACCTCCCCTTCTGCAGCTGGAGCACTTTGTCCCGCAGGGACTCGTCCAGCTGGTCAAGATAAGGGGTGATGTCCACTGGCTCCTCCACCACGGTCTCCTTGATGGGGTGGAAGCGGAACTCTCTCTTCTTCCCTGAAGGGGGTGTTGAGGGAAGCGGTCACGGGCCCGGGCCCCAGCAGCAGGGACAGCCCCACGCCCCAGTGCGCAAACACCCAGCCTGCGGAGCACACAACGGCAGGGGCCCATCCTCCTTCTCTCCCCACTGCTTCGGGGCCGAGGGCAGGGCTCTGCGCCCAGGAGTCGGCTCCAGGAATCCTACTAACGGAATTAAGCCCGGGGGCCCAGGCGAGGGAGAAGCCACAGAGAGCCGCTCCTGCCACCTGGTCCTCTTAGGGCTGATGTCATCCAGAGCCCCCTCGCTGCTGGGCCCACCTCTGCTGCCGAGGTCCTCCTCATCGTCACTGAAGGCTGCCTCTGCGTTGTCATAGCAACCCTCATCCTTGTCGGACATGTGGTTGTCCATCTCCACAGAAACCGGCTCCTCAAGTTTGACTTGGGGGGACAGAGACAAGGCATGTGACGGCCTCCTGCGACCTAAGACGCCTAACTCTCTAGGCTGGAGGCAGGTGGACTACAGACCCTGGAAGGACAGGTGTCGTGTCCTCACAGCACCTCCCAGAATGGCACGGGAAATGCCTGCTGTGCTTAGCTCGCACCAGCAAACAGGTAAAACCAAAGACAGCCCCAAGTGCTCTTCACTTCAAAACCAAGTTGGGAAGTTCTGCTTGCTTTAACCCTTACCCCAAAACAAAAAAGTGTGTGTGTGTGTGTGTAACTGGGAGAAAGACTTGAGACCTAACATGACCACCTCTCATGAGGGCTTGGGGATGGGAAGAGAGAGGAGTTGAATGAAGTTACAGTAAGGCAGACACACGTCCCATGAAAGCCTTCCCTATGGCAGGGAGGCTCCTGAGGGAAGATGCAGGAGCTGAGGAGCAAGAGACGTCAGTACAAGTCAGGGGAGAGGACAGGGAGAGGGAGAACCAAGGAAGGCAACACAAAAACTCATTAAAGAGAAGGTGTGGAACAAAACCCTGAAAGGGACAGTCACAGAGGTAGAACAGCCCCAGGACGACGTACGTGGTATCTCCATCCCTCTTCTCAAGCAGGTGACAGAACGGGAGGGCCCGTACCTTCTACCGGCGGGCTAGGCGAACTGCAAAACTCAGGAAACTTCTCCCTCAGCATTGCCCGAAGCTCCTTATCCAATTTAGGGTTGTCAAACAGGGGAGCCAAATGCCTGGGGGGAACGTGAATGAAGGTCAGCATCAGAGCTCCTCCCTTCAGCTGGAGAGACAGGTCTACCCCCAACCACAGAGCTGGGCCACACTCAGATCCTTGGAATGTGACTGCAAGACAGAAATTTCTCTGAGCATCAAGAGGACATATTCTTAGCAGTCTGAGGCAGAGCCAGTACTTTCTGTTCCAATCAAGAAGAAAGGGCCAGCAGTGGTAGGACAGTATCTGAATGTGCCCGACCTAGTGACACATGAGAAAACAGCGCCTCCCCCCTGCTTACAGACACGTCAAGTTCTTACGCCAAGACCCGTTTCTCCACGATGTGGTTGAGGGAGGAGAACACGCCCTGTCGCACATGGCCCTCCAATGGGGGGTAGAAGTTGGGAATGATCTGGAAGGGAAGAAGGGAAGCAAACAGTGACACACAGCGCAGAATGTTCTGCTGAGCCAGAGCTAAGAAGCTGCTTCAGTTCCGATCAGGAGACAGGAGGGAGTATGGGCGCAGAAACGTCTGGAATGTTCCTCACCATTTCAGGTTGCTAGAATGGTTGATTCTTCCTAGACCTGGCTACTCCTCAGAGAGACCAGATTCTACCTTAAGCCATGACTCCTGAGGTCAAGAAAGACGTGCAAAGATTCCACAGGAGACGGCAAGAATCGGAAGGGGAGCATTCCTTACCCTGGGGGGGTAGGACATACGACCACAGCTGCCCCCACAATGAAGGGCCCTGGGAAGAGCTACCTGCAGGCCTGGGAGGTAGAGGGGACACACACTTACGCGGCACATGAAGTCCAGGAGTGTGGCAGTGATGGCTGGGTGTGGCTTCATGGAGTGGTGCATGACCAGGATGGCCGGTTCTGAGGACAGCGGGATGAAAGGGCCCCACATCAGACAGTCTGTTCCCAGCTCCATGGAACAAGGTATCACTGCTTATGAATGGTTCGGGAGAAAGCTGTATCCCTACCTCTTATGCCCCCATTCCCACTGAGCAGACAACCCCGGAACAGCGCAGCGCCCTCATCTCCCTTGTCCCCAGCATGAAGCTTGGAGGACAGAGAGGACAGGAGAGGAAAAGCAAGGTGTGGTACAGTCCTGTGCCCAGGCGCCCCCCACCGGAAGCCAAAGCAGAAGGTCTAGGGCAGAAGTGGGGGGAGTGAGGGGACGCCTGGGAGGCTCAGTGGGTTAAGCCTCTGCCTTCGGCTCAGGTCATGGTCTCAGGGTCCTGGGATCGAGCCCCGCATCGGGCTCTCTGCTCAGTGGGGAGCCTGCTTCCCTCTCTCTCTGTCTACTGCTCTGCCTGCTTGTGATCTCTGTCAAATAAATAAATAAAATCTTAAAAAAAAAAAAAAAAAAGAAGTGGAGGAGTGAGCATTTGGCCTCATGAAAGGAATCTTCCTTCTCCATCAAGGGAGCACTGGTAAGTGAGAGTGGAGCTGCCCTCACATCAGCTGCCTCCCCCCACGCTGCCCTGAGATTTTGGACCACTGTCACCAAGGCTAGGAGGGGGCTCAGAATGTGGTCCTGGTCACATACCTATGTTCATAATGCTGTCCTTGTCTGGGCTGAAGAACAGCCAGTCGTAGAACAGAGCCAGCTTGGCGTTGGAGGCAGCGACGTTGGACTGAAAGACAGTAAGAAGGGATGGCTGACCTCATCCACCAGCTCCCTGCAGAAGCTCAAGGCAGACTCCAGGGCCCCCACAACTGCCCATCTATGAGATAAACTCACTTCCTAGTGAGACAGGTGAACTCCCCAGGGGTGCGGGGCACACGAGTCTGAGTGGCCATGTTCTCACTGACCAAGGGGCCAGGGATTGACCTGGGTTCTCATACATCCAGAAGCACACATCCCTGATCCTAGAAAAGGAGCCAGGGGCCTGGTTGACACTCACTCAGACCAGGCCCTGGACTGTCCTTGCTGGGCTCCCCTGCACATTCCTGACTGAAAGACCCCCCAGAAACAGCCTATTTTTGTGTCTGAATCAGCACATTCCAAGGACCCAGTCAGACAGGGGAGGTCAAAAGGCAACTAGGAGCCAGAGAGCAGACAATGTGGAGTTTCCCAACCAAGGAACAGGGAGAAAAATGCTGGGAAAGATGCTGAGCCATGGAGTCCCTGCATCTGCATTTAGTATCCAAAGCTGATGCCAAAAGGCTGCCCAGCGAGGGTCTAAGGAACACAAGCCCTGAATCTGAGGAAGGAGCCGTTCCAAGCAATAACCATACATGGCTCTGAAACCTAAAAGGAAAGACGGGAGGCCCGAGATATCTGGGCTTGAGGACCGGCAGTAAAGGCAGAGACGGACACATCCAACCCCAGCCCCAGACGGGGAGTAAGAGCGTGGTCAGCCATGAGAGACTTGGACGCAGAACAAAGTGAAGCAGGGCCTGCGGGGTCAGGAGGCCCAGCGAGTCGGGAAGAAGCATGGAAACAGGAACTCAAGGAAGGAGACCCTTCGCCGCCCGAGGGCCTCCGCCGCACGGCCCAGCCCTCACCGTGCACGTTGTCAGGAGCCAGCCGATGATGGCCCATCGGGGCAAGATATCGGAACTCAGCACTTCATTGGACGGGTGGACGACCCCACAGATGTAGCGAATGAGGTCACAGCGCAGAGACTGACTGTCTGGGGTGGACAGGTACTGGCGCTGGAACCAATCCTGGTAACGCTTCTGTTGACCGAACCGCACCTGGAGGAAGGGGGCACTGGAGAGAAACTCGGAAGAAGCCTGGGCTTTCCGGGCAGACGGAAATGAGCGCCATTCAACACTGGGCTCGACCCAGACCTCAGTCTCTTCCCTCCATTCAGCACTAACTCGCGTTCTCCTCTGGGGAGACAGAGACGTCCTGACTGAAATCTCCCGGGACTGAGAGACGTACCGAGACTCCTCCTCACTCACCTCTTCCCAGCTGCCTTCATTCCCGCCACCCGCCTGATGTCCTGAACGCTTCCCCCCAGCTGCAGCCCAGTCCTGGCTCCCTTCTCCTGTTCTGGTCACCAAGGCTCCAGTCCTAAGGAACATCTTTTCTTATCCAACAGGGAGTGTTCCTTGCCAACAAGAGCAGAGCCTGTTTGCCCGCAGGACACTGACTCAGCGCTTCTATCTCAGCAACCCACAGTACAGACCCTCCAAACCTTTCTGCAGCAACTCCTAAGTGCGACAGCAACACTAAGAGGAAATCTGGTTTTCTCCCCTTTTATTCCCCAAGTTCAACCAAAACAGAGTAGAAGGAATAAAAACAAAGATACAGGGGCGCCTGGGTGGCTCAGTCGGTGAAGCACCTGCCTTCGGCTCAGGTCATGATCTGGGAGCCCCAGGATCAAGCCCCAAATCCGGCACCTGCTCAGCGGGGAGTCTGCTTCCCTCTCTCCCTCTGCCCCTCAAACCCTGATCAGGCTCTCTCACGAGTGAATGCTCTCTCTAAATAAATACAGTATAAAAAATAAAAGAAAGATACATCCAGATCAACATCATCTAATAGAACTTTCTGCAACGCTGGTGCCTCCTGAGCCCTTAAAACATAGCTCACACAGCTGAGGTACTGAATTTTTAATTCTACGGAGCTTTGAGACTTTAATTATTTAAAAAAATTCTTTTTAAGATTTTATTGATTTGGGACGCCTGGGTGGCTCAGTTGGTTAAGCAGCTGCCTTCGGCTCAGGTCATGATCCCAGCGTCCTGGGATCGAGTCCCACATCGGGCTCCTTGCTCCGCAGGGAGCCTGCTTCTCCCTCTGACTCTGCCTTCCACTCTGTCTGCCTATGCTTGCTCTCGCTCGCTCTCTCTCTGACAAATAAATTAAAAAAAAAAAATCTTTAAAAAGATTTTATTGATTTGTTAGAGAGCAAGTGAGTGAGCACAAGCACAGGGAGGTGCAGGCAGAGGGAGGAGCAGGCTCCCCTGTGAGCAGGGAGCCTGACATGCAGCTCGATCTCAGGCCCCTGGGATCATGACCCGAGCCGACGGCAGACACTTCACTGACTGAGCCACCCAGGGGCCCCCCATCCGCAATTTTGTTTTTTTTTTTAAGATTTTCCTAAATCGGAGCGCCTGGGTGGCTCAGAGGGTTAAGCCTCTGCCTTCAGCTCAGGTCATGATCCCAGGGTCCTGGGATCGAGCCCCACATTGGGCTCCCTACTTAGCAGGGAGCCTGTTTCCCCCCTCTCTCTCTGCCTGCCTCTCTGCCTACTTGTGATCTCGGTCTGTCAAATAAATAAATAAAATCTTAAAAAAAAAAAAAAAAAAAGATTTTCCTAAATCATCTCTACATCCAAAGTGGGGCTTCAACTCATGACCCCGAATCAAGAGCCCCACGCTCCACCAACGGAGCTTGAACTACTTTCAATCACAACCCCTGGCTAGCAGCTACCACCCAGGGGAGTGCCGATCTGGACGGCTCTCCTGGATGACTCGGGAGAACAAAAGTGGTCTAGGCCAGTGGCTTCCCAACCCCAGACTGGCAGTAGAGCTGCCATTGCCTGGAAACTCTGTTAAAAACACAGATTCCTCAAGCAGGTTCTCTGGGAGACTAGGATCTGGGAAGATGTATTTACACACCGCTCAAGCAACTCTGCCGTAACTCAGCCACGTGTGGAAACCAGCAGGCCAGAGTTCACGTGCAGCCAGAGGAACAGGGGCCTTCCCAGAACAAACACTCTACCCTTCTAGAGCATGTTCCACACTTGCAAATTCCATAATTTGTGTACGATTATTGGCTTAATGACAAGTTTTAGACACGCGGAAAGCTTCACAAGTGCTTGAGCTCGATGCACGTCTTTTACTCAACCCTGTATTCCCAGACTGCAGCATCCTGCCCGGTGCCAGGCAGACTGGGCCCCCACCTGACCACTCTGCTGGTCTGCACTTGGAGAGAAGCTCAGCCGAGCTGCAGCTTCTGTTCCTGCTGCAAAAGCTTAGCTTACCCGGGAGGTCATGAAGAGGAGCTTAGTTTCCATGTCTGGGGTCAGACGACATGCTAGGAATTTTCTGGATGTTCTTGACTGAAGAAGCTGCAGGATACCTGAACCAAGTGTGTAAGGGAAGAGAAAGAGGGAACCCTGAGGACTCGAGGAAAGGAGGCAGGTGGGGACCCTGGGCCGCGTTCTGATGGCCAGTGGTCTTGCTCTTGGGGAAATCCGACAACAAGACCAAGACAGGTCAAGCCCAGATGCGAGCAGGGGTTCCTTCCAGCATATGCCAACCCCATCCCCAGGACCCAGGTATATTACTTCTCTTCGGCTCCTGGCCCTCCAGAGCCCCTACTCACATTATTCCAGTTGGCAACATGTAGGAAAGTTAGGGGGAAAACGGGAAACCCTGGCCTCCCTTCCTGCTCCTGATGGTCCACCCCTGGGTCCTGGGATCAGTGCGGCGCTACCGTATAAGGCACGGGCTCGAGAGTCAGACAGACCCGGATCCAAACCCTATCTCTGACACTCACTAGCTGTGTGGCCTTGGGCAAATTACTAAATCTCCTTGAACCTCATTTTCTTCATCTGTAAATATGGAAAGTAAAATACCCATTTTATAGGGTTGACCTGAGGATTAAAAGAGTTAACATGCATGTGTCTAGCACACAGTAAGCACTTAAAACAACTCAACACATGTACAATATGAGAGCAACACGACATAAGGGGGAACCAGGCCTGTCCTCTCCTTCCTGACTCTCCAGGACCCAGAAAGCTGCTTCCATGTGCATACCAGTGTATAGGCACACACACGAATCTACATATACACACGTACAGGTTGGGTGGGGACCCCGAGAAGGGGAAAGAGCTGTCAGAAGGACCTTGTCAGGGAGAGGCACACGGAGACTCCCTCCCCTGAAGAGAATTCCGGCTAAGTTGGATCCTTCAAACTCAGAGGCAAGACTGCTCCCCGGGAGAAGCATTCTCTCCCAAGGCTAATCCCAGCTCCTCCACTGACTCAGTCTCACGAGCTGACCTCTGACTCCCCTGCTGGCCTCAGTGAGGCTAAGAAGTGGGTCATCACCTCCCAAGCCGAAGAGCTGCAAGGGAGGTTCATAGCCCCGGCTCAGTTTTTCTTAGGAGCAATGGCCACTGGGGTCTGCCAAGCAGGGGCTGTCGGGAGTCCCAGGAATTATGCTCCACTCTGCTGTCGCCACATGCAGCTATACCTGGCTGGGCCTGCCCTGTCCCAGGCTTTCTGCATCCGGCTGCCAAAGCCTCTCCTACCCTCTGTATGAATTCAGCACACATCCACTGACTTCCCAGCTCCCAAGGGCAGGGAGCCCGGCTTCGTACTTACCTGTGAACTGAGGACTTAAGGCCTGAGGGTTGTGGATAATATCTTTCCAAAGCAGCTCAAACTCTGGTATCCGAGCAACGTTCTGAAGTAGTCGCACGAGGTCACGGCCAATCATCAAACACTCCATGAACTGGATGTGGAGGAGGAGGGAGAGAAGAAAACACAGACGGTTCACCGGCGGCAGGGAGGACCAAGGAGCAGCTCGTTCTAGGGAAGGAAGGAAAGAGGGTCCCAGGAACAAGAGGGTTTCTTCTGGAACCAAAGGGGAAGAGCTGGAGGCTGGGGACGGACCTCAGGAGGACAGGCTGCCGAGAACGACTGAAGCCGGGCACCTTCCACACGAATCTACTCCCCTCCCCTCGCAGAACGGCTGTGACCCAGGTCGAGAGAGACCATTCCAAAAGGACAGGACAGGCAAGCTGAACCCCAGACACCTTTCCCCAACCACCCACCAGTCCGAGAGAGCGCTCTGTGGTAACGGAAACGGTCTCCGTTTCTGTGCTGTCCAAAAGGGTCACCGTTAGCCACACGTGACTAAGTCAACTAAGGAACTGAGTTTTTAAATTTTGTTTAATTTTAATTAACTTTAATTTAAATGGCCATATGGGGAGTGGCTACCAGAGTAGAGACCACAGCTCTGGGATCTCCCTCAGGAGATTTGACAGTGGACAGTGCCCCCCTGACCATGGCCATCATGCAGGCGGGCAGGCGGGGAGGACAAGAGAACAGCAGCAGCCTCCGTCTGTGGTGTGCCAGAGTGTCTATGATATCGACCCGTGAAGCCCCTAGGATGCCAGCCCAACAGGCAGCCCCTCTAGGAGGCCGGGCTACTCCGCCAGGATCCCCCACCGCCCCCCTTCCTCTGTCTCAGAATGATGAAAAAGCACCAGGCCTCAAACGAACCACCTCTCTCTCTGAAATGACATCTCTTGGCCTAGGTCACCTGCCAGAACTCACACAGGTGTCCCAGCCCGGTTTCATACTCACCCGTTCCCGCAGCAGTGAGAGGCAGAAGTCCACCTCCTTCTGGCGCAGGGCCTGGAGCTGGGCGGTCCCATGGTGGTCCACGATGAGGCGGAGGTACGTGTAAACAGCCATGGCGATGAGGATGCCGCTCTTCAGCACCCACTCCCTGCAGGACGGGGGCACCTGGCACTGGGGCTCTGCCCGGGCCCGTTCACGCTCCCTGTTCACGCCCACATGTGGCTCTGAGGCCTCAGCGATGCCCGGTGATTAGCACTGGGAGGAGGCTCTTGGATTCCCTGAGTGCCTGCTACTACCTCTCTTGGACCATCAACTGCCTACGGGAGCAACAATCTCCCACTGCTCCTCCAGGCTCCCAACAGAGACAAGCACCGGATGAAAGCAACCTCTCTTTCCCACTGACCAACTGCTCGTTGGTTCACTGCTCAAGCGCTGAGCGCCCATCACTGCCTAGCACCGTGTGAGGGACCGGGGATGGAGAGCATACCACAGCTTCCTCCAGCTCAGAGAGCAGGGGAGAGAGGTTCTAGAGGCATCCCTAAGTCAGCAGTTCTTACAGTGTCACATGAGGACTGTCAGGGGGTAAGACCCTTTGAGGGCCCTGGAGGTTTTAGGACACACTGTGTCAGCCCTCCCTGCCACTGTGCCTATTGTCAGAGGCCCACCATGCTACACGCCTTTCCTTGGACCTCCTTCTGGCCACTGCTTCCACTCACAGACAATGAGGCACCTGCCCTAAACCACAGTCTGAAAAGAAAAACACGATTGTGGATGGCAAAGCCTAACTTCCTAGGAGTTTTAGAACTTGCATGGGGGAAAGAGGGCAGTGAAGGAACTGTGTATATTCCCTGCTGCCGTGAACAGAGTCGGCCGGGGCCGTGCTGGGTGGCTCAGCAGGCTGGGCGTCTGCCTTTGGCTTAGGTCACTATCCTGGGATTCTGGGTTTGAGCCCCACATCTGCTGCCTGCTCAGAAGGGAGCCTGCTTTTCCCTCTGCTCTTGTGCCCTCCATCTCAAATACATAAGTAAAATCTTAACAAAAATAGAAATAAAAATAAAGCCGAAAAGACAGTGAAGAGACGACAAAAACTCTGAGTACTGCCTCGAAGCACCAGAATGGGCAGGCGCGCCCCCAAGCAAGTAGCTGCAGGGCTTGGCGCCCCTGCTGGAAAGCAAGGAGCCAAGAAGTTTAATTAATCCAACCGGGCAACATCCTGATTCCGGAAAAGTGCTCAAGCCACCTAATTCAAAGCCTGGTCTTTTCCTTTCACAGAATGAACACAGGAGCCAAGGACAGAGGAGGCCCTCCCCCACCCGCTCCCTATCAACTCCGAGGCCCTAGAAACGCGGGGGAGGGAGGGAGGGAGGCTGTACAGGAAGGCAGCCCCCAAGACCTAGGGACTCACGTGCACCAAAGGACCTGAGTTTTTGGAGGGCAGGAGAAAAGGAGGGCGGTTATCTGTGCACGGAGACCACACTAACTGCCCAAATGAGGACAATGAGTTTCCAGGAAGACTGTGAGCAGAGGTGATGAGTGCATCTGAGTCCTGGGATGTGAGCACGGAGAGAGAGAAAGTGAAACCATCGTCGGGACACCAGGAAGGCAGAGAACCCGCCGGACTCTGCCGCAATCTCCCGGGTTGTGCGGTGGCAGCGAGCTGTGCCTGGGCGCTAGGTGGCGCTGCGAGGCTCCTGACCCAGGCCTCAGCTTGGCCAGGGCCCAGGGCCAGTGGGAAGGAGGGAGGAGGTCTGTCCTGAACCACAGGACACATGGCCACTTGCAGCCCTTTCAGACATCTGACTACGGTGGGGGTGGGGGCCTCGCACAGAAACCGACTCCGAAGTCAAGCAACATAGAGCACGGCCACTGGACCAGATCTCTCTGGTCCTGTACTTTGACAGGAAAGGGAAAGAATTAGCCAGAATCCCCATGCACCCCGTTATGCCTTCTACCACTGCAGCCTCCAAACCCAGTGTGCAGATCTGAGCTGTATTCCCAGGCCAGTTACCTCGGCCTCCCACGCGCCCCCCGCCGCTTCAGCAAAGGGGTCTGGGGGTTGGCTGGAGAGCCTCGGAAGGGAGAAAAGGGGCACCTGCCAGGCCGGGGCCACTGGCTGGTCCCACTCTGCTGAGCTCATTCTCCCCCATCTCCCCCCAAAGATAAACATTCCAAGGAGGTCTGGATCGAAAATAAACCCTTATCAGATGAAACCAGCGTTTCCCGGGCTCTGAAGTATTTCAGCAAAGCCTTTTTTCCCACCCCTCATCCCTCTGGGCCAGATCATGGCATCGACTCCTTTGGTTGCCTCTCCCTCCCCCACCTCACCCGTCCGAGCCCCAGGTGTTCTCAGGCCACCTGCCAGCCCTCACACCCCGACACCCTCACTTGCTCCTGTCACCGCTGACTCTACCTCTGTTCCGTCAAGATATCCAGGACACTCTCTGCCAACCAGATATTTTTTGCAGTAACATCGCCACCTGATTTCAAAGGGGAAGAAAACAAAAGAATGGCTCCGATTAGGGACTCCGCTAATCCCACACATTTCTTCAGCCTGTTTCTCCATCCCTGTTATCCTGTTACAGAAGTTCCAAGTGTTGGAAAAACTGCCTTCTGTTCAGTCAGGCTTTAGAGTTTCCCTTTTGTGTCCTCAGAGAAAGGAAGGGAAATTCTCGGTATTTCCAGAAACAAGAGCTGCGACTTTTCCACAGAGTGGGGGTGGGCGCAAGAATACCCTGACCCTGGAAAGGAAATGTCTGAGACAGAGACGTGAAGAAGGCCTGGCTGCAAGAGCGGGGGACATCTCAGACAGGGCCTGCGGGGCAGGGGACAGTGACGGTGGCCTCCAGCACTGGAGTGACCCAAATCCCAAGTCAGGCTCATGAATTGGCCTGCTTCCAGGTATTCTGGTCTTTGTGCCAGCGGTGGCACTCCCTGGGGCAGGAGGAACGTGTGGCGATGCCAGACGGAGTGGGAGCGCGAGAAGAGGGCCCCACGGACCTGACTGGGGAGGAAAGGCCAGGAGGGAAAAGAGCCAGAACAGCGCTGCGCCTGCTCTCCAGCCCTCATTTAAAAAGTCAGTGCCCACACTGTCCGGAGGGTCAGGCACATCAGAACAGGACCACCCGTGTCCCAGGAATCCCCAAGAGGAAGCCGAGAACCGATGGGAACAGGGAGACGGCGAAGCAGCCAGTTTTAAACAGACACGTGTGTTCTTGGGAGCAGAAGAGGCCGTACAGGGATGCCTCGGTGGCTCAGTGGGTTAAGCAGCTGCCTTCGGCTCGGGTCATGATCCCAGCGTCCTGGGATTGAGTCCCACATCGGGCTCCTTGCTTGGCAGGGAGCCTGCTTCTCCCTCTGCCTCTGCCTGTGTTCGCTCGCTCTCCCTCTCTCTCTCTCTCTGACAAATAAAAAATCTTTAAAAAAAAAAAAAAAAGAAGAAGAGGTAGTACAGGCAGGCCTCTTGGATATCTGAGGCTCAGACAGATGTCGCTGGTGCCAAGGAGATAACAAAACCTAAATGTCAGGGTCTCTTCTGTGACACAGTCCCTCTCTCAAACCGGCTCCCATCAGATGTCGTAAATATTTGGAAGCAAGTGTTCAGAACCTGGGGTGGGGCCCAGGAAGATGTTGGGTTTCTGGAAGCATAATGTAATGGGAACAAATGATCTGCCCTCACTTCTCTTCCCATTCCTTCTGGATCCTTCCAGATCCAACACGCCATGAAACCCCAGAGTGAGGACTGGTTAAAAGAGTCCGACTGTTCTACGTCAGGCCCCATTTGGCAGAAAGGGGAACAAGGCAGATGTACCGCCTCAAAAGACCCCATGTGAGTTTTCCATTTCTTTCTCCCAGAAGAGGCCTGTCCCAGAAGGAAAGTCGAGGGGCGACGCAGGAACGGAGACGCCCAGGCACTTAACCCTTCTCCGCCGCCTGCCTCTAGCCTCCGGGCGCTGTCCTTTCTTCTTCATGCGCCTGTCCCCAAACTCACCGGCAATCTGCTTCATGAACGTCATGCAGACGCCATCGGCCCCCAGGACCCCGCTCTTCACCAGTTCCCGCACCAACCACACCAACTGGAAGAGAGAGGAGAAGGCAGGTGAAGAGAAGGATCTCTGAGTAAGGGGTGAATCCACATCACCGTTTAGGTGTACAAAGGCAGGGGTGTGTCACCTCCGATTTCTCCTTCCCTTCCCTGGAGGAGACAGAGCCCATCGTCTAGTCACTCTGAGCTGAAACTCCCTTCTCCCGGCCTCACCTGAGTACGGCAGGTATCCTGCAACTTCAGGTACTTCTCCATGAGTATCTGGTTGATCTTATTCAGGACAATATTCATGCCGTCACGACTCACCAGAGCCAAGTCCCGGTAGCACTGTGAGAAGGAAGACTCATGAGCAGCTGGCCAACGGAGGACAGGCTCCCCTTCCTCTTAAATGCCACCCATGGGACTCAAATGACATCAGTGAAAGACCTTCTATAGGGCTCCTCCATCCCAAACCCACCCCTGGCCCTGTCACACAGGGTGGAGAGAAGAAACGGAGCTACTCTCTAAGAAGGCAGACAAGCCTGCTAAGAAAGCCGCCTGGTTCCCCTACCTCCCTCCTGAAAAAGTGCTGCAATGTTCCATGTCACAAATGGAGCAGACCCAGGTGGAGCCCGTCTGCCTTCCACCTGTTGGGAAGGTCACTGCAGAATGGGTCTGGCTGACAGACCAGAAAGGACCCCAAAGAGGTTCTCAGACCTGTACTGACTCAGACGGATGAAGCAAAGAGCTAGGAGTATTAGGGAAGTGAACTGGGGACCAGGCCCCAGAAAGAAGGGGCAGGACAAAACTGAACCTCCTTAACTACACATCATTCTTCTTTTCTCTGGGCTGCCCTTTGCTTCCGCCAGGCCCTGAAAAAGCAGGGGTCCTTAAGCACACCCAACCCTCAAGAGATGAGGGACGGCAAGCCGACCTTTTCGGAGCACCCCTGCTCCCCTGCCCCGACAGGGCCCTCACCCTGGCTCTCCAGAGACTAGACTTCTGGAGGAATGCGTCTGGCGGCCTCACTGGCCTGCGGAGGCCCACGTTATCAGGGTCTCCGCTCGAAGGGGAAAAGCAGGTGCGTGTCACCCCACGGCCTGGGAAAACCCAAGGCAGCAGCAACAGTAGCACCTGTGATAAGCCAACACGCCCTGGGGTCACGCCAGCACATGTGGCCGCCCTTGAACCCCACAACCACCCTCTGAAATAGGTACAGGCACCACCACTGCTTTATTCCCACAGATGAAGCAACAGGGCTGAGAGGGTAGGTAACTCGGCCCAGGTCACTGAAGAGGCAGGAAGAACCAGAACCCAAGTTCAGGTGGTCCTGTTCCAGACTCCATGCTCCTACACCTCCGCACCAGCACCACCAACAGCGGCAAGAAGAAGCGGCTGCCAGGGAGCCAGGGGGCGGTGCTAGGGGGCTTTGGTAGACCCTACCCCTGCTTTCCTCCTCAGCCTTCAAAGAAAAGTGCTCCTACTCTCTGGCCTGGGGGTGAGGAGGGGCTCCTGAGAGGTTAACTACTGTTACTTTCTCTTGCCTCTACTGCCCTAAGTCAAACGCGTGATCTGATAAAAACACCAACACTCAGAGATCCCTCACAGGCCACGAACTCTTCATACCCAAAGGAGGATTCAATTCTCCTCTGACTCCATCTGAGATCAAAAGGTACAAGCGAGGGAGTAAGGGATGTGTAGGCTGCCCGGGGGACCACTGCCGACAAGCCAGTCAGTAAACCGGGGTTCAGCCCTGGAACCCTCTCTGGAGGTCTTACAGGACAGGCAGGGAAGGGGGTGCAGAGAAGAGGAGGGGGCAGAGGCAGGTGGAAAATCTATGTCAGGACAAAGACAGAGACCAGACTCACCAGAGAGGAGCCCTGTCTGTTCAATCAGAAGCAGAAATGCAGAATAGACCTCGGACAGGGAAAGAGGACAGGTCTCTCAGGAGACACAGGGGAGAGCAGAGATGGGTCTGCCGAATCCCACGTGCCACAGTGCAGCTAACACGCAGCTCAGCACCAGGGACCGCATCCTGATGCCGCCAGTTGCCTCCCCAACCTCTGTGCCAGTTTTCTGAGTGGCTTGAAAGAGAAGTAGGTGGGGAACAAAAACAACTAAACCAAACAACTCAGTGGGGACCACGGAAGAGCAGCAGAGAGTCTCAAAAGGAAAGGCAGCTGGATGGCAGGGAACTAGTGCTTCTGCCCCACCTGCTGGCAGGCGTGATTCTCCAGCCTGGGCCCACGCAGCCTCCGACCTACCTTTGTGATCAACAACTCCCAAGGCTGGGCCCTTGACTCTTTGATGAAAAGGGACCTTCTCACTGATGCTCGACCTTGTCCTTTCCTCTAACTGCTAGAGCCTGGCCACTTGGCCTCCTATATAGCCCCATGGCCCCCAAACGGCCTGCTCCCAGCTACGCAGCTCAGACATCAAACAGAAATAAACTCAAAAACCATAAATACAAGAGCTGCCAAGACAGCAGACGAAAGTTAAGACAGTACAACTAGAACAAAACCGACCCCACGCTGTTCTACTCTCCCCCAAAACCCAGCCTGCTTTTGTCCTTCACTGAGGGCTCGCGGCCAACCCACCCCTGTGCCACCGCCAAGTCCTAGAGAGCTGGCTGCAGGCGTTTAAACCTGCCCCGCGGTGCAGGCGGAGGCTCTCCAGCTCCTGCTTTCCCAGAGCGGGTTGTAATGTGCTCAAGACTCGACCCACGTCCACCAGTGCTCTCGGCCGAGAAGTTCTGCTCCGCCCTGAGGTTTCTGGTCCAGAGACAGAGTCAACCCCGAACAAACTCTTAAACACTTCCCTTGTTTTAAGCCGAAGCCTAAAACAATGCACCAGAATCCGTCTTTACCAGTAACTCCTACCTGAACCTTCTGCAGGACAGAAGGACTCCACAAGAGAATCACCCTTTTATGGAGAAGGATCAAAGCACCTCAGAGACAGGTCACTAATCCTTCCCATACTCTGACTTGGCTCAAAGTCTCTCAACGAGTTACTACCAGCCAGATGCTCAGGAGCTTAACCCTCAGTTGTCCTCCGAACCCCCAACTCCACTGTTTTGTCTGAAAAGCCCTGACAGGGGCCTGTCCTCCTCATACACTCCGGGAAGGGATTTACTTGGAAATAGCTCGTGTGTGAACACAATCCTGGTGCAGGGGTCAACCAGCTATGAGGTCCAAGGAAAGGAAGGGCCTGGGCCACCCTCATGGGGCTGTCCCAGGTTAAAAAGACAAAGTGCCAGGGCGCCTGGGGGGGTGCTCAGTCGTTAGGTGGCTGCCTTCAGCTCAGGTCAGGATCCCAAGGTCCTGGGATTGAGCCACACCAGGGGCTCCCTGCTTAGTGGGAAACCTGCTTCTCCCTCTGCCACTCCCCCTGCTTGTGATCCCTCTCTCGCCGTGTATCTCCCTGTCAAATAAATACCTAGTATGCTGCCACGTTCTAGTACCCTGCCACGCCTACATGGCCAAATTTGTGATTTCCTAAGCCTTTGCACTGGAGAGCGCTATGACCTTTCACTGACAGGCTAGACAAAGACCTAGAAACACCATGCACCCTCTGCCTCCTTCACAAGGGTTAGGGTTCACCCCAGCTGACGAAGATCCCACCATAAACAAGCCAACCCAGCAGGATACACATATCTGCACTAAGGTGACTACATGAGATATTAACTTTATTTATAAAAGTCTTTGCCAACTATTTATTTATTTATTTGACAGAGAGAGACAGTGAGAGAGGGAACACAGGCAGGGGGAGTGGGAGAGGGAGAAGCAGACTTCCCATTGAGCAGGGAGTCCAATGCTGGGCTCCATCCCAGGACCTGGGATCATGACCTGAGCCGAAGGTGGACACTTAATGATGGAGCCACCTGGGTGCCCCATCCAACCATTTCTTTTAAATAAGAGTGGTTAGACTGGAAGCTCCAAATTTGAGACATTCATTTGTCTTCAAGGAATCTTGGTGATAAAACCAGTATGAAAATGAAATGTCAAATTAACGCACCAAGGTCCCAGCCCAGAAATGGCCTGGGACCCTAAGGACCAGTGAGCACCTGCTGTTCTACCTCCTACCCTCACCCCAGACACTACCGCAGCCGGCATCAGAGGACCACAAACTCCTCAGGTTGCCACAAATCTTCCCCTGAGGTGAACTCAATGCCAGAGGGGGCATGGCCATCCTGTCCTTGGCCCTGGGGATGATTTTCTTGATTCTCCCTGAACAGACGATAATGTCTCTGACCTCCAGTCATCTTACAGGTAAACTGGGAGCGGTATGGAAAGAGGGCACAAGGTCAGCAATCTTCTGAGAGGATTCAATGAGATCTTGTCTGGACGGAGCCCAACACAATGCTGGGCACAGAGCACGTGCGTCGTCTTCCATGCTTGTTCAAGGAAGAGCCAATAACAACACCGAATTTCTGTCGCTCCTCTCTGTCAATGTCATATCATTAATGCCAGATACCAGTCACACACTTCTAACCCATTGCCCCAAGAGTCCCAGGACACAGAACTGCTGGAAAAGGTAAATCTGGAGAGGAAAAGACAGAATTTCACTGCTTTATTATGGAAAGAGTGGAATTCAAAGAGAATATCCTTCCCAATCCCTCACCCCAGGCAAGGATCCCACTTTAACCATTCCACATAAAGGACACTCTCCTGGCTGTGAAGACCCCAGCCTAGTTTTTACACAGTATTTCTGAGGAAACCTGGCTCTAGTCGGGTCCAGGGTCCTCTTGGTCACTACACCACGGCTGCATCAATCATCAACATTAAGCTGTGCAATCCCATGTGCCACAAAGTCAAGCCTACTTTCTATCCGCCTGCTGACGACAGAACCTGCAAGCTACAGGACACGCTCTCGTGGCACGAACTCGCCATGGACTTGGCTGTACTTGCTCTCTTCCCTGGCTTAAATTCCAACTCTCATAACCCTGACCCAGCAGTCTATAATGTACAACACTTCAGATGCTTTTCCATCTCACAAATGCTTTTCTTGCCCTTTAGCTTCAGAATCTAGATAGAGAAAGGATCTGAGTCAGAATGACCAATGTATTGAAAATAAAAAGAGAGTTGTAAGCTCATTAGGACAACAAGGTGATGGATCTCTGGTCAACGGGTCTGGCATTACGCCAGCAAACCCGAGTCCCACCGCATCCTCAGACCGTCTGAGGGGCGTCTGTGGGTCCAGAGGAGGGAGTCTTACCTTCTGGGCTTGGGCAGGTTCAGTCAGGACAAGGGTGAAGAGGCCCAGGCAGACTTCCTCATGCTGGGGGGGGCCTTTGCACACCTAGGGTATGAGGAAGGAACAAACCAGTTGTCTCTCACAGGAGGAAAGCTCCTGAGCGCAGTTTCTCCCAGAAAACTTGGGACTCCTGAGTAACCCACAAAGGAGAATCATTAACTCTTCTGATATCTCCTTCTCCTAAAAGCGATGATGAAGCGTCTGTTTCAGGAGAGAGGTGGGGCGCCAGGGTGGCTCAGTGGGTTAAAGCCTGACTTTGGCTCAGGTCATGATCCCAGGGTCCTGGGATCGAGTCCCGCATCGGGCTCTCTGCTCAGTAGGGAGCCTGCTTCCCTTCCTCTCTCTCTGCCTGCCTCTCTGCCTACTTGTGATCTCTGTCAAACAAATGAATAAAAAATCTTAAAAAAAAAAAAAAAGATTTTACTTATTTGTTTGACACACAGATAGCACAAGCAGAGGGAGCAGCCGGCAGAGGAAGAGGAAGAAGCAGGCTTCCTGCGGAGCAGGGAGCCTGATGCAGCGCTGGATCCCAAGACCCCAGGATCATGACCTAAGTCAAGGGCGCCCACCCAACTGACTGAGCCACCCACGTGGCCCTAAAGAGTGTTTAAAATGGGAAAAAAGGGACACCTGGAGGCTATGTCAGTGGCGTGTGCAACTCTTGATCTTGGGTTGTGGGTTTAAGCTCCACATTGGATGTAGAGATTACTTAAAAATAAAATCTTTATTCTCCCTCTGCTTCTCCCTCTCCCTCTGCCTGCTGCTCCCCTTGGTTGTGCTCTGACAAATAAATTTAAAATTTTAAATAAAATAGGGGCGCCTGGGTGGCTCAGTGGGTTAAGCCGCTGCCTTCGGCTCAGGTCATGATCTCAGGGTCCTGGGATCAAGCCCCGCATCGGGCTCTCTGCTCAGCAGGGAGCCTGCTTCCTTCTCTCTCTCTCTGTCTGCCTCTCAGTGTACTTGTGATTTCTCTCTGTCAAATAAATAAATAAAATCTTTAAAAAAAATTTTTTTTTAATAAAATAAATAAATAAATAAATAAAACTAAATCTTTGGGATGTCTGGGTGGCTCAGTTGGTTAAACGTCTGTCTGCCTTTGGCTCAGGTCACGATCCCCGGGATCGAGCCCCCCATCAGGCTCTTTGCCCAGCAGCGAGCCTGCTTCTCCCTCTGCCTGCTGGTCCCCCTGCTTGTGTGCTCCCTCTCTTCCTTTCTCTTTCTGACAAATAAATAAATAAAAATCCTTAAAAAAAAACAAAACAAAAAAACAAAAAAAAATCTTTAAGGGCACCTGGGTGGCTCAGGTGGTTAAACATCCCACTCTTGGTTTTGGCTCAGGTCTCAATCTCATGGGATCTCATGGGATCCGGGTGCATCAGGCTCCATACTCAAGGTGGAGTTTGCCTGAAAGAGTCTCTGCCTCTGCCCCTCCCCCAACTCGCGTGTGTGCACGCTCTCTCTTTCAAGATAAATAAATAAATATTTAGAGAAAAGAACACTTTAAAAAATAATAAATAAATAAATAAATAAATAAAGCAGAAAAAAAATCCCACTGTAACACCTTTACCAGACCTAACGGCCTTCGAGAGGGAGGAGGCTGCAGAACCGTCCCGCTGTAATGGGCGTATACATATCAAGTGAAGACCTTGGGCAAATCATGGAGTCCGTGGTATTTGTAAGGTGAAGACAATAAATATACTATTAATAAAAAGGAAATACTAAAAAAAGAAAAAAGGAAATACTAAGCATTCACTATGTGCCTGGACTTACTGAGAACTTTACCTGTACTAACTATTTAAAATCCTTTCAATATCACAGATTAGGAAATATAAAAGGTCACAGGGCACCTGGCTGGCTTAGTCGATCAAACATCCAACTGGACTTTGGTTCTGACTCTTGATTTGGTCCTGACCTCAGGGTTGTGAGATCGAACCCTTGCATGGGGCTCTGTACTGGGTGTGGAGCCTGCTTAAGATTTTCTCGCTCCTTCCCCCTCTGCCCCTCCCACCGCAGGGGGAAAAAAAAAAAAAAGGGAATGTGAAGGATTGAATATGTGAGAATAATTTGCAAAGAAAAAAGGTCACGACAGAACTAAGAGTTATTTTTAAAAGTTGTGAATTAAAGACACATAAGCTCCAAGGGCTGGACTCCCACAGCGAGATAGAAAGAGGAGCTAGGAAGTCTGGTTCGGGGAGACGAGACATGCACTTCAGTCCCCTAATTCCCAGCCACTTAAGTCCTACCTTTTGGGCCACATCTCAAAGCTTCCAACGCAGGGGTAGCGGGTGGGGAGAGCGTCATACTCACGTGAGCATTGAGGGCGTCATTGGCTTCCCTCTCCGAGACGCCAGCGGTCATCGATGTCACAATGCTCATGCACCTTTCTAACCTCTGTGAAGGGGTGAGAAAAAGTTCAGAGTGTGTCATACCATCACCTATAAAGTATTTTTGACCCCAAAAACCAGGGCACCTGGGTGGCTCAGTCATTAAGTGTCTGCCTTAGTTAGGCTCAGGTCATGGTCTCAGGGTCCCAGGGTCCTGGGATCAAGCCCTGCATCAGGCTCTCTGCTCAGCAGGGAGCCTGCTTCCCTTCCTCTCTCTCTGCCTGCTTCTCTGCCTGCTTGTGATCTCTGTCAAATAAATAAATAAAATCCCCCCCCCCAA